>NC_041383.1:788871673-788878943 GCF_002162155.2 Triticum dicoccoides
CGAGTACTGGACTGCAGCTAAGCCCCCGAGTGGGAGGGTTGCTCTCCACTCCGTAGGATTTTCAAATATTTAGGCAAAACGGATTCGCAGCTAAGCCCCCGAGTGGGAGGTTTGCTCTCTACTCGGTAGGATTTTCAAATACTTAGGCGAGTACTGGAATGCAGCTAAGCCCCCGAGTGGAATGGTTGCTCTCCACTCGGTAGGATTTTCAAATACTTAGGCGAAACGGATTCGCAGCTAAGCCCCCGAGTGAGAGGCTTGCTCGTCACTCGGTAGGATTTTTTTACAAACTTAGGCGAATCGATTCGCAGCTAAGCCACCCACTGGGGGATTTCTCACGTAAACAAAAGAAACAACAATCAATGGGAAAACTATAACACTCTTGTCTTTGATAAACAAACTACAGAGGTACTTTTTATTACATCTCATCCGAGTGAGTACTTAAGTATAAAAGGGGCGGAGCAGCTCCGCATTCCAAGCTCGTGGCTCATCAATCTGGCGATCGACATTGTAAAGATGGTACGCTCCATTGTGGATAACTTTGGTGACGATGAAGGGGCCTTCCCAAGTAGGGGCGAGTTTGTATGGCTTCTGTTGATCCACTCGGAGGACCAACTCTCCTTGGAAGGCTCGACTCTTCACGTTTCTGGCATGGAATCGACACAAGTCCTGCTGATAGATAGTCGATCGGATCATGGCCATCTCTCTTTCTTCTTCTAGAAGGTTGACTGCGTCCTGCCGGGCTTGTTCTGCTTCATTTTCAGAGTAGAGCTCGACTCGGGGTGCATTGTGAAGCAGGTCACTCGGCAGAACTGCTTTAGCTCCATAGACCAGAAAGAATGGAGTTCGCCCAGTCGACCGATTAGGAGTAGTCCTCAATCCCCAAAGAACTGATGGAAGTTCGTCGACCCATGCGCCTACTGCGTGTTTGAGATCACGCATCAACCGGGTTTTAGTCCTTTGAGAATTAGGCCATTTGCTCTTTCTTCTTGTCCATTTGACTGGGGGTGAGCAACAGAAGCGTACTCGACTCGCGTGCCTTGAGAAGCGCAAAAGGCTCTGAATTGACCGGAATCGAAGTTTGACCCATTATCAGTGATGATGCTATGCGGAACTCCATATCTGAATATCAACTCTCTGTGAAGCTGATAGCAGTGCCGGCATCAAGATTCTTGATAGGCTTGGCTTCAATCCACTTAGTGAACTTGTCGACTGCCACGAGTACATGGGTGAAGCCGCTCCTACCAGTTCTCCGTGGTCCAACCATATCTAATCCCCAAACAACGAAGGGCTAGGCGAGTGGAATGGTCTTCAAGGCTGAGGCGGGTTTGTGTGACATATTGGAATAGAACTGACATCCTTCACACTTGTCGACTATCTCCTTCGCCATTTCATTTGCTCTTGCCCAGTAAAACCCCGCTCGGTATGCTTTAGCCACAATGGTCCGACAGGACGCATGATGGCCACAGGTCCCCGATTGGATATCGTCAAAAAATATCTGACCTTCTTCTGGTGTTATACATTTCTGACTGGCTCCAGTCGCGCTTTCCCTATACAACTGTCCCTTTATCACAGTAAAGGCCTTGGATCGACGGACAATCTGTCGAGCCTCTTCTTCATTCTCTGGGAGCTCTTTCCTTAGGATATACGCGATGTACGGCACTGTCCAGTCAGGAGTGATGACCAAAACTTCCATGATCAGGTCGACCACAACTGGGACCTCAGCTTTAGTCGGATCCGTGGCACTTTTTGGCTGCGGGGCTTCTTCGGTGAAAGGATCCTCTTGAACTAATGGTGTGTGGATGTGTTCCAAAAACACATTACTGGGAATGGCTTCTCTCTTAGAATCTATTTTTTCCAAATCATCAGCCGCTTGATTTTTCAGTCGGGGTATATGATGAAGCTCTAACCCCTCGAATTTGTTCTCTAGCTTTCTCACTGCATTGTAGTAACCAGTCATGGCCGGACTTCTGACGTCCTACTCCTTCATCACTTGGTTCACCACCAAATCTGAGTCGCCATAGACCATGAGGCGATGGACGGCGAGTGAAATGGCCATACGCAACCCATACAAAAGTGCTTCGTATTCTGCTTCGTTATTGGAGGAATCAAAGTGAATCTGGAGCACATATCTGAGCTTATCTCCTCGGGGGGACACCAACACTACCCCAGCACCGGAACCATTCAGCATCTTAGATCCATCAAAGAACATGGTCCAGTGCTCCGATCGAACTTGAGTCGGCAGTTGCTGTTCCATCCACTCGGCGATGAAATCTGCTATTGCTTGGGACTTGATGGCTTTCTTTGCCTCAAACTTGATATCTAGGGAAGGAGTTCAATCGCCCATTTTGCCACTCGACCAGTTGCATCTCTGTTGTGCAGAATCTCTGACAATGGAGCGTCGCTGACGACTATAATGAAATGGTCAGAGAAGTAATGAGCAACCTTCTTCGTGGTCATATAAACCCCATATACAAGCTTCTGATAATGAGGGTATCTTTGCTTTGATGGGGTCAAAACTGCAGAAATATAATATACTGGGCGCTGAACTTTAAAGGCTTTTCCTTCTTCTTCCCGCTCGACCGTAAGTACTGTACTAACGACTTGTCCTGTGGCTGCAATGTAAAGCAGCAAAGGCTCTTTGCTGATCGGGGCAGCAAGCACCGGCTGGGTGGAGAGCAGGGCTTTTAGCTCTGCAAACGCTGCATCAGCTTCAGGAGTCCACTCAAACTTGTCTGACTTCTTCATTAGTCGGTAAAGAGGCAATGCCTTTTCACCGAGCCGAGCGATGAATCGACTTAAAGCGGCCAAGCAACCAGTAAGCTTCTGGACATCGTTCACACGCATAGGACGTTTCATTCGGAGTATAGTACCAACTTTTTCTGGATTGGCGTCGATTCCTTGTTCGGAAAGGAGAAAACCGAGTAACTTTCCGCCAGGAACTCCGAATGTGCACTTTGATGGATTAAGCTTGATATTGTACCTCCTGAGGTTGGCAAATGTCTCAGCAAGGTCAGTCAGCAGGTCGGAACCTTTTCGTGACTTGACCACAATATCATTCATGTATGCTTCCACATTCCGACTAATCTGAGTGAGCAAACACTTCTGAATCATCCTCATGAACGTGGCTCCGGCATTCTTGACGCCGAATGGCATGGTGACATAACAGAAGCACCCGAATGGAGTGATGAAAGCTGTTTTGATCTCATCGGGTCCATACAGGCGGATCTGATGGTAACCGTAATAGGCGTCTAAAAAAGACTGGCGGTCACATCCCGCAGTCGAGTCGACTATTTGATCGATGCGGGGGAGAGGAAAATGATCTTTCGGGCAGGCCCAATTGATATGTTTGAAGTTGATGCACATGTGAAGCGACTTGTCCTTTTTGGGGACCATGACAACATTGGTGAGCCACTCTGAGTGATAAATCTCTCGGATAAACTCCGCTGCTAAGAGCCGAGCCACCTCCTTGCCAATGGCCTTTCTTTTCTGGACGGCGGACCGTCGAAGATGTTCTTTGACAGGTTTCACTTTTGAGTTGACTCGTAGACGGTGCTCAGCCAGCCCCCTGGGAACACCCGACATGTTAGAAGGTTTCCATGCGAAGATGTCCCAGTTCTCACGGAGGAACTGGATGAGCCCTTCTTCCTATTTGGAGTCGAGTGTTGTAGAGATATGAGTCGGAGCAGCACTGGGGTCGGTCGGGTGAATGTGAATCGGTTTTGTCTCACCAGACGACTGAAATGCTGATTCCGTAGCGGGCTTCTTGTATCGCAACAAATCACTCGGATCTGCAGTTTTCTGGTATTCCTGCAGCTGCACCATTGCCATCTGAGTATCAGCGATCTTTGAGCCTTTCTGAAAGCACTCTTCCGCCTTCTTCCGATTGCCAGTAATAGTGATCACACCTTTGGGACCAGGCATCTTTAATTTGAGGTACACATAACATGGTCGGGCCATGAAACGTGCATAAGCTGGCCTACCCAAAATAGCATGATAAGCACTCTGGAAATCCATAACTTCAAACATCAACTTTTCTTTGCGGTAATTCTTAGAATCACCGAAAACCACATCAAGAGCAATTTGGCCGAGTGACTCAGCCTTCTTTCCACGAATGACTCCATGGAAACTCATGTTGCTGGTACTGAGTCTGGACATCGGAATACCCATCCCATTCAACGTCTCTGCATATAGTATATTCAGGCCACTGCCACCATCCATCAAAACTTTAGTCAGTCGAGTGCCTTCGACGACTGGGTCGACCACCAGAGCTTGCCTCCCGGGGGTGGCTATGTGTGTCGGGGGATCAGACTGGTTGAATGTGATGGCAGTCTGAGACCATTTCAGATAACTGGGTGTCACCGGAGCAACCATATTCACTTCTCGGTTGATAACTTTCAATCGACTTTTGCTTTGAACGTCAGCAAAAATCATCGCGGTGGAATTGACCTGGGGATATCCATCATCACTATCTTCTTTGTCTTCAACTTTGTCCGACTCCTTTTCCTTATCTTTGGGCTGTTTCCCCTGGAATTGCTGGATCAAGAGCCGACATTGTCGAGTGGTATGTTTCGGGTAAATGAGGTTACCCTCCTCATCTTTCTTCGTGTGGATGTGGCACGGCAAATCCAACACGTCATTCCCTTCCTTGTCCTTCACCTTCTTAGGGTTCCAAGACCCTTTGGGCTTCCCTTTAAACTTTCCTTGAGTCACGGAAAAGGCTTCTCCAGGAGCAGCTGGCTCAGCTTTCCGCTTCAGCTTCCGACTGGAGTTCCCTCCTCTGGTTTCGTGGGCGACTGACTTGTGCTTGCCACTCCGGAGCCGATCCTCTTCTTCACCATTAGCATACTTGGTGGCAATCTCCATCATTCGACTCAGAGACATGTCTCCGGTTCGACCGAATTTCAGATTTAGCTCTCTGTATTAACGCCTTCCTTAAAGGCACAGACTGCCTGGTGATCAGATACATTCTCTACCGTGTGATGCAACGTGATCCATCTCTGGATGTAATCCCTCAAAGTTTCATTCGACTTCTGCACACAAGATTGCAGCTCTGTCAACCCTGCTGGTCGCTTTCAAGTTCCTTCAAATGTTCTAACAAACACTCGAGCCAGATCTTCCCAAGTGTAAATGCTGCTGGGTGCTAATTGATTCAACCATGCTCTGGCCGAGCCCGCCACCAATCTAAACAGCCACTCGGTAGTCTTCAAGCCAAGTATCAGGCTTAGACTCACCAGTGAACTTACTGACTCTAGTCGCCAACCTGAAGTTGGGAGGAATCACCGCGGCCCTGATGGCTCTGCTGAAACACTCTGGTCCTAAGACGTGTACTCTGCTGCTGGTGGGTACATCTCTGTCATGACCTTCTTGGTGAGCTTTGTTCCTGTCGACCAAACCTTGAGCGATAATGGATCTCACATCAAAGCCTGTCGTGCTAATGATTCCAACAGTAAGAGAGGGGTAGGATAATGGAGCATGATCTACCGAGATGCATATGGGTGACACGGTGGTTTTAGCGAGTTCGGGCCTCTCACGGTGGAGATAACAACCCTACGTCTTGTGCTCCGGAGAGGCTTTGTTTTATCTAAGTATATATCCGGAGATTACAATGTGTGTGAGAGAGAGAGGAACAGATCCCCATGCCTGAGCTAAGTTCTGAGACTAATGGTGAAAAGAGAGAGAGAGAGGTGGAAGAAAAGACCCCCAGTCTAGTGGTGGGGGTGGCTTATATAGAGTGCGCCACCCCCTCACCTCCTATGTTACAAAGTGGAGCATCAATGCCATAATGCCTGCCCACAACAAAACCGTCATGCTGACTATTGGTCCTCGCATATCCGAGTGAGTTACATGGTCGAGTGGAATGAGCTCGTCGAGTGGAGTGCCGTGCTCCGAGTGGTTGTTGCCGTCCGAGTGACTTTCAAGTTGTAGTACATCTGGACAGCGATCTGGCCCAGGGGCCCAGTACAAAGTGTACGGTGTCCATGGGTAGGGTCTTTAGGTCAGGCCTGTTACCCTACCCCTAATACATGTCCTCGTCATTAGCCCCCGAATCGGTCGAGGTTGAGCGGGTCGAGTCGAGGTGTATTCCCAGATGAGTCGAGTGCTACGGAGGCACTTATGAACTTGCTCTAGTCACCCGGCGGTCTTATCTCCACGTGTTGCCTTGACGGATTCTAGACTGCATGGTATCCGAGTGAAATGAGCTCCAACGGGTCCACGGAGGAGCGTTGAACTCACCTTATAGAATTTTTTTTGGAGTGATTTGGAGCTGGTCCTGCATCGAGTAACTGATTACTCGGAATTTCTTCACGCCTGGAACGTGTCTTTTTTTGTTGTTTGGCCGTCACTCGGACCAGGAGGATCGTTCTGAGTGGATACCATTCTAGTGGGGGCACGCTGAGTGCACCCACTGGGTGTAGTCCCGAGACTGCCGTCGACTGCGGGCAGTCGGCGGGAGTCTTAGAGCCTGTCTTTTTTGTTGTTGTTCATCACTCGGACTGGTCCGGCCATACCGAGTGGAGATTACTCCAGTGGTGGCACGCTTAGTGCACCCACTGGGTGTAGTCCCCGAGACCGCCATCGACTGCGGCAGTGGGCGGGGGTCTGAGAGAACTAAAACTCTTTTTAGCTGGTACTGATCGAACTTGTTCTTCTCTCGGATTGGTTTCTGTTTGCTTGATACAGCTTCTGAAGAGGAAAAAGTAGTCGACCAGTTGGACGATCCTTGAGCAGCATTGATCAGCTCATCAGCAAGGCCCTCAACAATGGTCTTGACGTTCCTGCCTCAGCTCACCAGCAAGGCACTCAGCAATGATCTTGACGTTCCTATCAGCCGTCTGCTTTGGGTCGCCTTGGCGACACGCTCAATCTCGTCCTTCTTCTTGATGGTACAACTCTGAGGTGGTGGTCGTGGCCGACCCACACTTTGCTAAGCCCCCGAGTGGGAGGATCGCTCACCACTCGGTAAGATTTTTCAAACTTAGGTGAGTACTGGACTGCATCTAAGCCTCCGAGTGGGAGGATCGCTCACCACTCGGTAGGATTTTTTAAACTTAGGCGAGTACTGGACAGCAGCTAAGCCCCCGAGTTGGAGGATCGCTCACCACTCGGTAGGGTTTTTCAAACTTAGCCGAGTACTGGACTGCTGCTAAGCCTCCGAGTGGGAGGATTGCTCACCACTCGGTAGGATATTTTAAACTTAGGCGAGTACTGGACTGCAGCTAAGCCCCCGAGTGGGAGGATTGCTTACCACTCGGTTGGATTTTTTATT
>NC_041383.1:788879297-788889486 GCF_002162155.2 Triticum dicoccoides
TGGACTGCAGCTAAGCCCCCGAGTGGGAGGATTGCTCACCACTCGGTAGGATTTTTTATTACTTAGGCGAGTACTGGACTGTAGCTAAGCCCCCGAGTGAGAGAAAGACTCACCACTCGGTAGGATTTTTTATTACTTAGGCGAGTACTGGACTCCAGCTAAGCCCCCGAGTGAGAGGCAGACTCATGACTCGGTAGGATTTTTTATCACTTAGGCGAGTACTGGACTGCAGCTAAGCCCCCGAGTGAGAGGCAGATGTTAGGGAACGTAGCAGAAATTCAAAATTTTCCTACGTGTCACCAAGATCTATCTATGGAGAGACCAGCAACGAGGGGAAGGAGAGTGCATCTACATACCCTTGTAGATCGCTAAGCGGAAGCGTTCAAGTGAACGGGGTTGATGGAGTCGTACTCGTCGTGATTCAGACCACCGATGATCCTAGTGCCGAACGGACGGCACCTCCACGTTCAACACACGTACAGCTCGACGATGTCTCCCACGCCTTGATCCAGCAAGGAGAGAGGGAGAGGTTGAGGAAGACTCCATCCAGCAGCAGCACAATGGCGTGGTGGTGATGGAGGAGCGTGGCAATCCTGCAGGGCTTCGCCAATCACCTACGGGAGAGGACGAGGTGTCACGGGAGGGAGGGAGGCGCCAAGGGCTCAGGTATGGATGCCCTCCCTCCCCTCCACTATATATAGGGGCAGGGGAGAGGGGGGAGGCGCAGCCTTGCCCCTTCCTCCAAGGAAGGGGTGCGGCTAAGAGGGGGGAGGAGTCCATCCTCCCCAAGGCACCTCGGAGGTGCCTTCCCCCTTTAGGACTCTCCCCTTTTCCTCCACTCTTGGCGCATGGGCCTCTAGGGGCTGGTGCCCTTGGCCCATGTAGGCCAAGGCGCACCCCCTACAGCCCATGTGGCCACCGGGGCAGGTGGCCCCACCCGGTGGGCCCCCGGGACCCTTCCGGTGGTCCCGGTACAATACCGATGACCCCGAAACTTGTCCCGATGGCCGAAACAGGACTTCCTATATATAAATCTTTACCTCCGGACCATTCCGGAACTCCTCGTGATGTCCGGGATCTCATCCGGGACTCCGAACAACATTCGGTAACCACATACAAGCTTCCTTTATAACCCTAGTATCATCGAACCTTAAGTGTGTAGACCCTACGGGTTCGGGAGACATGCAGACATGACCGAGATGTTCTCCGGTCAATAACCAACAGCGGGATCTGGATACCCATGTTGGCTCCCACATGTTCCACGATGATCTCATCGGATGAACCACGATGTCAAGGACTCAATCAATCCCGTATACAATTCCCTTTGTCTAGCGGTATGGTACTTGCCCGAGATTCGATCATCGGTATACCGATACCTTGTTCAATCTCGTTACCGGCAAGTCTCTTTACTCGTTCCGTAACACATCATCCCGTGATCAACCCCTTGGTCACATTGTGCACATTATGATGATGTCCTACCGAGTGGGCCCAGAGATACCTCTCCGTTTACACGGAGTGACAAAATCCCAATCTCGATTCGTGCCAACCCAACAGACACTTTCAGAGATACCCGTAGTGTACCTTTATAGCCACCCAGTTACGTTGTGACGTTTGGCACACCCAAAGCACTCCTACGGTATCCAGGAGTTGCACAATCTCATGGTCTAAGGAAATGATACTTGACATTAGAAAAGCTTTAGCATACGAACTACATGATCTTGTGCTAGGCTTAGGATTGGGTCTTGTCCATCACATCATTCTCCTAATGATGTGATCCCGTTATCAACAACATCCAATGTCCATGGTCAGGAAACCGTAACCATCTATTGATTAACGAGCTAGTCAACTAGAGGCTTACTAGGGACATGGTGTTGTCTATGTATCCACACATGTATCTGAGTTTCCTATCAATACAATTCTAGCATGGATAATAAACGATTATCATGAACAAGGAAATATAATAATAATCAATTTATTATTGCCTCTAGGGCATATTTCCAACAGTCTCCCACTTGCACTAGAGTCAATAATCTAGTTCACATCGATATGTGATTAACACTCAAGGTCACATCCCCATGTAACTAACACCCAAAGAGTTTACTAGAGTCAATAATCTAGTTCACATTTACCATGTGATTAACACTCGATGAGTTCTGGGTTTGATCATGTTATGCTTGTGAGAGAGGTTATAGTCAACGGTTCTGAACCTTTCAGATCCGTGTGTGCTTTACAAATCTCTATGTCATCTCCTAGATGCAGCTACCACGTTCTATTTGGAGCTATTCCAAATAACTGTTCTACTTGGAGCTATTCTAAATTGTTGCTCCATTATACCTATCCGGTATCTCTACTCAGAGCAATCCGGATAGGTGTTAAGCTTGCATCGACGTAACCCTTTACGACGAACTCTTTTACCACCTCCATGATTGAGAAAATTCCTTAGTCCACTAGTTACTAAGGATAACTTTGACCGCTGTCCTGTGATCCATTCTTGGATCACTCTTGTACCCCTTGACTGACTCATGGTAAAGCACACTTCAGGTGCGGTACACAGCATAGCATACTGTAGAGCCTATGTCTTAAGCATAGGGGACGACCTTCGTTCCTTTCTCTCTATTCTGCCATGGTCGAGCTTTAAGTCTTAACTTCATACCTTACAACTCAGGCAAGAACTCCTTCTTTGACTGATCCATCTTGAACACCTTCAAGATCACGTCAAGGCATGTGCTCATTTGAAAGTACTGTTAAGCGTTTTGATCTATCCTTATAGATCTTGTTGCTCAATGTTCAAGTAGCTTAATCCAGGTTTTCCATTGAAAACACTTTCCAAATAACCCTATATGCTTTCCAGAAATTCTACGTCATTTCTGATCATTAATATGTCAACAACATATACTCATCAGAAATTCTATAGTGCTCCCACTCACTTCTTTGGAAATACAGGTTTCTCATAAACTTTGTATACACCCAAAATCTTTGATCATCATCAAAGCATACATTCCATCTCCGAGATGCTCACTCCAGTCCCCAGAAGGATTGCTGGAGCTTTGCATACTTATTAGCATATTTCAGGATAGACAAAACCTTCCGGTTGTATCACATACAACCTTTCCTCAAGAATCGTCGAGGAAACAATGTTTTGACATCCTATCTGCAAGATTTCATAAATAATGCAGTAATTGCTAATATAATTCCAACAGACTCTTAGCATCGCTACGAGTGAGAAAGTCTCATCGTAGTCAACTCCTTGAACTTGTCGAAAAACATCTTAACGACAAGTCGAGCTTTCTCAATGGTGACACTTACCATCATTGTCTGTCTTCCTTTCAAAATCCATATGTACCTAACAGCCTTACGACCATCAAGTAGTTCTTCCAAAGTCTACACTTTGTTTTCATACATGGATCCTCTCTCGGGTTTTATGGCCTTGAGCCATTTATCGGAATCCGGGCCCACCATCGCTTCTCCATAGCTCGTAGGTTCATTGTTGTCTAGCAACATGACTTCCAAGACAGGATTACGTACAACTCTGAAGTAGTACGCATCCTTGTCATCCCACGAGGTTTGGTAGTGACTCGATCCGAAGTTTCATGATCACTATCATAAGCTTCCACTTCAGTTGGTGTACGTGCCACAGGAACAACTTCCTGTGCCCTGCTACACACTTGTTGAAGTGACGGTTCAATAACCTCATCAAGTCTCCACCATCCTCCCACTCAACTTTTCGAGAGAAACCTTTCCTCGAAAAAGAACCCGATTCAAGAAACAATCCCTATTGCTTTCGGATCTGAATTAGGAGGTAACCCAACTGTTTTTGGGTATCCTATGAAGATGCATTTTATCTGCTTTGGGTTCGAGCTTATCAACCTGAAACCTTTTCACATAAGCGTCGCAGCCCCAAACTTTCAAGAAACGGCAACTTAGGTTTCTCCAAACCATAGTTCATACGGTGTCGTCTCAACGAAATTATGTGGTGCCCTATTTAAAGTGAATGTGGTTGTCTCTAATGCCTAACCCATGAACGATAGTGGTAACTCGATAAGAGACATCATGGTATGCACCATATCCAATAGGGTGCAACTATGACGTTTGGACACACCATCACACTATGGTGTTCCAGGCTGTATCAGTTGTGAAACAATTTCCACAATGTCTTAATTCTGTGCCAAACTCGTGATTCAGATATTCATCTCTATGATCATATCATAGATCTTTTATCCTCTTGTCACGACGATCTTTCAACTTCACACTTAAATTACTTGAACCTTTCAATAATTCAGACTCGTGATTCATCAAGTAAATATACTCAACATCTACTCGAATCATCTGTGAAGTAAGAACATAACGATATTCACTGCATGCCTCAGCACTCATTGGACTGCACACATCAAAATGTGTTACTTCCAACAAGTTGCTATCTTGTTCCATCTTACTGAAAACGAGGCTTTTCAGTCATCTTGCCCATGTGGTATGATTTGCATGTCCCAAGTGATTCAAAATCAAGTGAGTCAAAACGGTCCATTTGCATGGAGTTTCTTCATGCATATACGCCAATAGACATGGTTCGCATGTCTCAAACTTTTCAAAAACGAGTGAGCCCAAAGATCCATCAATATGGAGCTTCTTCATGCGTTTTATACCGATATGACTTACGTGGCAGTGCCACAAGTAGGTGGTACTATCATTACTATCTTTTGGCATGAACATGTGTATCACTACGATCGAGATTTAATAAACCATTCATTTTAGGTGTAAGACCATTGAAGGTATTATTCAAATAAACAGAGTAACCATTATTCTCCTTAAATGAATAACCGTATTGCAATAGACGTAATCCAATCATGTCTATGCTCAATGCAAACACCAAATAACAATTATTTAGGTTTAACACCAATCTCTTTGGTAGAGGGACCGTGCGATGCTTGATCATATCAAGCTTGGAAAAACTTCCAACACATATCGTCAGCTCACCTTTAGCTAGTCTCCGTTTATTCCGTAGCCTTTTGTTTCGAGTTACTAACACTTAGCAACCGAACCGGTATCTAATACCCTGGTGCTACTAGGAGTACTAGCAAAGTACACATTAACACAATGTATATCCAATATACTTCTATCGACCTTGCCAGCCTTCTTATCTACCAAGTATCTAGGGTAATTCTGCTCTAGTGCTTGTTCCCCTTATTACAGAAGCACTTAGTCTCGGGTTTGGGTTTTACCTTGGGTTTCTTCACTAGCAGCTGATTTGCCGTTTCATGAAGTATCCCTTCTTGCCCTTGCCCTTCTTGAAACTAGTGGTTTCACCAACCATCAACAGTTGATGCTCCTTCTTGATTTCTACTTTCGCGGTGTCAAACATCGCGAATACCTCAAGGATCATCATATCTATCCCTGATATGTTATAGTTCATCACGAAGCTCTAACAGCTTGGTGGCAATGACTTTGGAGAACCATCACTGTCTTATCTGGAAGATCAACTCCCACTCGATTCAAATGATTGTTGTACTCAGACAATCTGAGCACAAGCTCAACAATTGAGCTTTTCTGCTTAGTTTGCAGGTTAAGAAAGTCATCGGAGGTCTTATACCTCTTGACATGGGCACGAGCCTGAAATCCCAATTTCAGCCCTCAAAACATCTCATATGTTTCGCGATGTTTCAAAAACGTCTTTGGTGCCTCAACTCTAAATCGTTTAACTGAACTATCACGTAGTTATCAAAACGTGTATGTCAGATGTTCGCAACAACCACAGACAACGTTCGAGGTTCAGCACACTGAGCGGTGCATTAAGGACATAAGCCTTCTATGTAGCAATGAGGACAATCCTTAGTTTACGGACCTAGTCCGCATAATTTCTACTATCAACTTTCAACTAATTTTTCTCTAGGAACATATCTAAACAGTAGAACTATAGCGTGAGCTACGACATAATTTGCAAAACCCTTTTGACTATGTTCAGGATAATTAAGTTCATCTTACGAACTCCCACTCAGATAGACATCCCTCTAGTCATCTAAGTGATTACATGATCCGAGTCAAACTAGGCCGTGTCCGATCATCACGTGAGACGGACTAGTCATCATCGGTGAACATCTTCATGTTGATCGTATCTTCTATACGACTCATGTTCGACCTTTCGGTCTCCGTGTTCCGAGGCCATGTCTGTACATGCTAGGCTCGTCAAGTTAACCCTAAGTGTTTCGCGTGTGTAAATCTGTCTTACACCCGTTGTATGTGAACGTTAGAATCTAACACCTGATCATCATGTGGTGCTTCGAAACACGAACTGTCGCAACGGTGCACAGTTAGGGGAGAACACTTCTTGAAATTGTTGTAAGGGATCATCTTATTTACTACCGTCGTTCTAAGCAAATAAGATGTATAAACATGATAAACATCACATGCAATCAAATAGTGACATGATATGGCCATCATCACTTTGCTCCTTTTGATCTCCATCTTCGGGGCTCCATGATCATCATCTTCACCGGCATGACACCATGATCTCCATCATCGTGTCTTCATGAAGTTGCCTTGCCAACTATTACTTCTACTACTATGGCTAACGGTTAGCAATAAAGTAAAGTAATTACATGACGTTTAAGTTGACACGCAGGTCACAAATAAATAAAGACAACTCCTATGGCTCCTGCCGGTTGTCATACTCATCGACATGCAAGTCGTGATTCCTATTACAAGAACATGATCAATCTCATACATCACATATATCATTCATCACATCCTTTTTTTGGCCATATCACATCACATAGCATACCCTGCAAAAACAAGTTAGACGTCCTCTAATTGTTGTTTGCATGTTTTACGTGGCTGCTATGGGTTTCTAGCAAGAACGTTTCTTACCTACGCATGAACCACAACGTGATATGCCAATTGCTATTTACCCTTCATAAGGACCCTTTTCATCGAATCGGATCCGACTGAAGTGGGAGAGACAGACACCCGCCAGCCACCTTATGCAACTAGTGCATGTTTGTCGGTGGAACCGGTCTCACGTAAGCGTACGTGTAAGGTTGGTCCGGGCCGCTTCATCCCACGATGCCGCCAAATCAAGATAAGACTAGTAACGGCAAGCATATTGAACAATATCGACGCCCACAACTACTTTGTGTTCTACTCGTGCAAAGAATCTACGCAATAGACCTAGCTCATGATGCCACTGTTAGGGAACGTAGCAGAAATTCAAAATTTTCCTACGTGTCACCAAGATCTATCTATGGAGAGACCAGCAACGAGGGGAAGGAGAGTGCATCTACATACCCTTGTAGATCGCTAAGCGGAAGCGTTCAAGTGAACGGGGTTGATGGAGTCGTACTCGTCGTGATTCAGATCACCGATGATCCTAGTGCCGAACGGACGGCACCTCCGCGTTCAACACACGTACAGCTCGACGATGTCTCCCACGCCTTGATCCAGCAAGGAGAGAGGGAGAGGTTGAGGAAGACTCCATCCAGCAGCAGCACAACGGCGTGGTGGTGATGGAGGAGCGTGGCAATCCTGCAGGGCTTCGCCAAGCACCTACGGGAGAGGACGAGGTGTCACGGGAGGGAGGGAGGCGCCAAGGGCTCAGGTATGGATGCCCTCCCTCCCCTCCACTATATATAGGGGCAGGGGAGAGGGGGGAGGTGCAGCCTTGCCCCTTCCTCCAAGGAAGGGGTGCGGCTAAGAGGGGGGGAGGAGTCCATCCTCCCCAAGGCACCTCGGAGGTGCCTTCCCCCTTTAGGACTCTCCCCTTTTCCTCCACTCTTGGCGCATGGGCCTCTAGGGGCTGGTGCCCTTGGCCCATGTAGGCCAAGGCGCACCCCCTACAGCCCATGTGGCCCCCGGGGCAGGTGGCCCCACCCGGTGGGCCCCCGGGACCCTTCCGGTGGTCCCGGTACAATACCGATGACCCCGAAACTTGTCCCGATGGCCGAAACAGGACTTCCTATATATAAATCTTTACCTCCGGACCATTCCAGAACTCCTCGTGATGTCCGGGATCTCATCCGGGACTCCGAACAACATTCGGTAACCACATACAAGCTTCCTTTATAACCCTAGCATCATCGAACCTTAAGTGTGTAGACCCTACGGGTTCGGGAGACATGCAGACATGACCGAGATGTTCTCCGGTCAATAACCAACAGCGGGATCTGGATACCCATGTTGGCTCCCACATGTTCCACGATGATCTCATCGGATGAACCACGATGTCAAGGACTCAATCAATCCCGTATACAATTCCCTTTGTCTAGCGGTATGGTACTTGCCCGAGATTCGATCGTCGATATACCGATACCTTGTTCAATCTCGTTACCGGCAAGTCTCTTTACTCGTTCCGTAACACATCATCCCGTGATCAACCCCTTGGTCACATTGTGCACATTATGATGATGTCCTACCGAGTGGGCCCAGAGATACCTCTCCGTTTACACGGAGTGACAAAATCCCAATCTCGATTCGTGCCAACCCAACAGACACTTTCAAAGATACCCGTAGTGTACCTTTATAGCCACCCAGTTACGTTGTGACGTTTGGCACACCCAAAGCACTCCTACGGTATCCGGGAGTTGCACAATCTCATGGTCTAAGGAAATGATACTTGACATTAGAAAAGCTTTAGCATACGAACTACATGATCTTGTGCTAGGCTTAGGATTGGGTCTTGTCCATCACATCATTCTCCTAATGATGTGATCCCGTTATCAACGACATCCAATGTCCATGGTCAGGAAACCGTAACCATCTATTGATTAACGAGCTAGTCAACTAGAGGCTTACTAGGGACATGGTGTTGTCTATGTATCCACACATGTATCTGAGTTTCCTATCAATACAATTCTAGCATGGATAATAAACGATTATCATGAACAAGGAAATATAATAATAATCAATTTATTATTGCCTCTAGGGCATATTTCCAACAGCAGACTCACCACTCGGTAGGATTTTTTATCACTTAGGCGAGTACTGGACTGCAGCTAAGCCCCCAAGTGAGAGGCACACTCACCACTCGGTAGGATTTTTTATCACTTAGGCGAGTACTAGACTGCAGCTAAGTCCCCGAGTGAGAGGCAGACTCACCACTCGGTAGGATTTCTTAAACTTAGGCGAGTACTGGACTGCAGCTAAGCCTCCGAGTGGGAGGATTGCTCACCACTCGGTAGGATTTTTCAAACTTAGGCGAGTACTGGACTGCAGCTAAGCCTCCGAGTGGGAGGATCACTCACCACTCGGTAGGATTTTTTAAACTTAGGCGAGTATTGGACTGCAGCTAAGCCCTCGAGTGGGAGGATTGCTCACCACTCGGTAGGATTTTTCAAACTTAGGCGAGTACTGGACTGCAGCTAAGCCTCCGAGTGGGAGGATTTCTCACCACTCGGTAGGATTTTTTATTACTTAGGCGAGTACTGGACTGCAGCTAAGCCCCCAAGTGAGAGGCAGACTCACCACTCGGTAGGATTTTTTATTACTTAGGCTAGTACTGGACTGCAGCTAAGCCCCCGAGTGAGAGGTAGACTCACCACTCGGTAGGATTTTTTATCACTTAGGAGAGTACTGGACTGCAGCTAAGCCCCCGAGTGAGAGGCAGACACACCACTCGGTAGGATTTTTCTTCGACTTAGGCGAAACGGATTCGCAACTAAGACACCCATTGGGGGATTTTAGAACATGTAGAAAATGAACAACAATCATTCGGAAGACTGTAAAATCATGTCTTTTGATAGTCAAACTAAAGGGTACTTCTTTCCGAGTTCGAGTAATTGTGGAGATGGGTTGATTGAATGGGCGTAACCCCTAAGGGCGGCATGGCCAATGGTTGTGCGTAGCCCCCGAGTGATGCTCGAAAGAGGCAAGCTTGCTACAGAGTGTGATATGAGGTTTGAACATATGAGTAACTTAGTTGTTCCTGTGTTGGGGGTGTAGAGGTGAGGACATGTCCAACTGATGGTGATGCGCGGGGCGGCCGAGGGGCGAGGACGTGTACAACTGAGTGGCGACGCGCGGGGCGGCCGAGTGGTGAAGACGTGCAGAACGGAGTGGCCACGCGCGGGGCGGCCGAGTGGTGAAGACGGGCACAACCGAGTGGCGGCGCGCGGGGCAGCCGAGTGGTTATGAGGTGACCAACCGAGTGACGACGCGCGGGGCGGCCGAGTGGTGATGAGTTGACCAACCGATGGCGACGCGCGGG
>NC_041383.1:788889736-788893482 GCF_002162155.2 Triticum dicoccoides
TTATGAGGTGACCAACCGAGTAGCGACGCGCAGGGCGGCCGAGTGGTTATGAGGTGACCAACCGAGTGGCGACACGCGGGGCGGCCTGGTGGTGATGAGGTGACCAACCGATAGCGACGCGCGGGGCGGCCGAATGAAGTAGATGCATCCCGCGGAGTGACGAAGCGCGAGGCGTCCAACTGAAGTAGACGCGTCCCGCGGAGTGGCAATGCACATGTGTGCAAGTCGGACAAGTTGATGATGATGCGAGCAGCTTCATGACCTCATGCAGGACGACTGAGGACACCCCGATCGAGCGATGATGTATGGGTGGCCGAGTGGTGGCGCACGAACGTCCGATTGCCAGTGATCCGGTTTGGTCCGTCCCATCCGAGTGACGATGCCGATGCCGATTGGAGGGAGTTGCTGCCGAGTGCAATAGTTTTCCGAGGCGATGGACTTGACGCCTTATGTGAACGAGGCTGTTGGCGGGCGCTGGAGAGTAGCTCGGGATGTGGACCATGCTGACATCATGGCCTCCGATGGAGCATCACGTCGGCTGACTTGGCAGCGCTGGCAGGCATGATGAGCCTGACCGTGGGGGTTACGATGGACAGATGCGCTGCATGTGGAGGTACGGCCAGCCTTATCTGAGTGTATCCTGCATGTTACCCGAACATTCAGGCAACAGATTAATACTGTAATGTGGAGTACTAATTGTGTGCGCTTTTGAATAGTAGTAACAGCAAATGGTATTAGCATGCAATTATGGATGCACCGGACTGCATGTTTCGATTTTGCATGCCGCAAATTAAGCCCCCATTCACCACTGGCTCCATTCACGGCATGCATGCATCGGCTGCTGCGTTAAGTACGCAGTTAATGGCGTGGGAGCGTAACCGATTGGGTGAACATGCAACAGAGAAGATCGACGAAAAAACTACGTACGCATGGATGCGTTCGGCGCTGGTCGTAGTTACGACATGCATTGGCTGGCGCATTATGTACGCAGTTAATGGCACGGGTGCCTAACCGATCCAATGAACTTGCAGCCGGGAGGATTGAGGAAAAAACTATGCATGCATGGATAGGTATGGATAAGTATTAATTAAAGGAAGAGAGAAAGATTATGACCGGGCGCGGACGACGGATGCCTTGTCTTCTCGCGAAGTCGGGTCGCTGGTCGTGGTCGCCGGGAAGATCCGGGCCATTTCTGCTATCGCTGTTGCGGCGTGCCGTGCGTGAGGGGCCGCCGTCGACGCCGTAGATGAGGGCGGAAACGACGTGGTGGACTGCGCTGGTGCCTGTGTGTAGGAGCTCGGTGGTGGAGTCGTATACGAGGCCAGGGACGATGGGACGGACCCGTCGCTGGCCGTTTGCAGGAGCTCGACGGTAGCGTCGAGGCCGGAGACGACGCAGCGGACCGCGTTGGTGGCCGTTTGCGGCGGTTGCCATTGATAATGATCCGTTGAGAAGGCTAGAAAGATGAGGAGCGGCTCGTCCTGTTCTCTTCTCCTCTGCTTCATGATAAACTCATGGCTAGATAATGTATTGTAAAAAGACTAGGTTCAATGGAAACTTCCCTGATCCTTTTGTTTGTACGAATGGCGCGATGACCAAAGCGCCAATTTCTCTGGGGATGGTAGTTGATCCGCTGTTGAAGATTGAAGAAAAACCATTTGCACCATGGTTCGATAGACGCCATGCACCAAGGTGTGCGCCAACTGTCGTGGTTCTAAGTCTGACAGTAGTGTAGGGGGTAGGTATGGAGAGGCAAGATCCTAGCTATGGAGTAGTTGTATACGCAAGAGATTTACGAGTTCAGGCCCTTCCCGGAGGAAGTAAAAACCCTACGTCTCGGAGCCCGGAGGCGGTCGACTGGATTATGTGCGTATGAGTTACAGGGGTGCGAACCCTTTACACTGAGGAGGGGGGTGGCTTATATAGAGTTCGCCAGACCCCTCCGGCCCTCAGTTATGTAGGATTTAAGGTACATTAAGATCGGGCATTACTGTTAACGCCACAAATAAAGTGCTATGATGACCATAAAAGCTACTTAACGACCGACCGTTTGTGTGTAGAGTGACTTTAGATCTTCTGGCTGTCGAGTGGTTGGCTTCATTGTCGAGTGTCTTCTAGTCCGTCGAGTGGAACACTTCTGAGTCGATTGACAGGTGGTTTCTTCTAGAGATGTCCTTAGGGAGGGTAGTTTGGACAGGTCCATGACCCTACCCTAGATATATGGCTTCATCTGGTGGGGGGCGCGCCCCCTGCCTCGTGGGCCCCCTATTGCTCCACCGACGTACTCCTTCCTCCTATATATACCTACGTACGTAACCTTGCCAGATCAAATACGGAGCCAAAAACCTAATTCCACCGCCGCAACTTCCTGTATCCACGAGATCCCATCTTGGGCCTGTTCCGGAGCTCCGTCGGAGGGGGAATCTACCATGGAGGGCTTCTACATCAACACCATAGCCTCTCCGATGAAGTGTGAGTAGTTTACTTCAGACCTTCGGGTCCATAGCTAGTAGCTATATGGCTTCTTCTCTCTTTTTGGATCTCAATACAATGTTCTCCCCCTCTCTTGTGGAGATCTATTCGATGTAATCTTCTTTTTGTGGTGTGTTTGTTGAGACCGATGAATTGTGGATTTATGATCCAGCTTATCTATGAATAATATTTAAATCTTCTCTGAATTCTTTTATGTATGATTGAGTTATCTTTGTAAGTCTCTTCGAATTATCCGTTTGGTTTGGCCAACTAGATTGGTAGTTCTTGCAATGGGAGAAGTGTTTAGCTTTGGGTTCAATCTTGCGGTGTCCTTACCCAGTGACAGAAGGGGCAGCAAGGCACGTATTGTATTGTTGCCATCGAGGATAACAAGATGGGGTTTTTATCATATCGCATGAATTTATCCCTCTACATCATGTCATGTTGCTTAAGGCGTTACTCTGTTTTTAACTTAATACTCTAGGTGCATGCTGGATAGCGGTCGATGAGTGGAGTAATAGTAGTAGATGCAGAATAGTTTCGATCTACTTGTCTCGGACCTGATGCCTATACACATGATCATACCTAGATAACATCATAATTATTCGCTTTTCTATCAATTGCTCAACAGTAATTTGTTCACCCACCGTAGAATATTTATGCTCTTGAGAGAAGCCACTAGTGAAACTTATGGCCCCCGGGTCTATTCTCATCATATCAATCTCCATTACTTATTTACTTGCTTTGTTTTTACTTTGCCTTTTACTTTTTACTTTGCATCTCTATATCAAAAATACCAAAAATATTATTTATCATCTCTATCAGATCTCACCCTCGTAAGTGACGGTGAAGGGATTGACAACCCCTAATCGCGTTGGTTGCGAGTAGCTATAGTTTTGTGTAGGTACGAGGGACTCGTGCGTGATCTCCTACTGGATTGATACCTTGGTTCTCAAAAACTGAGGGAAATACTTATGCTACTTTACTGCATCATCCTCTCCTCTTCGGGGAAATCCAACACAGTGCTCAAGAGGTAGCATTGCCGGTTATGGTGGCAGGTCAGGGGCCGAGGGATGCATGTTTCTCTCGTACACGTGCGAGGCGTTGGCTCTAACTGAACTCGAGCGAGGCATTGGGCTCTAACTGAACCCGAGCGATTGCACTGCAGGCTACGCGTTACTGAACCCGAGCGATCGATCGATGGCTGTTAACTGAACCCGATGGAGCGATTCCTTCGCTACTGCTGCTAACTGAGTGGTGGTGTTGGATGGACA
>NC_041383.1:788893767-788897430 GCF_002162155.2 Triticum dicoccoides
TGGTGTTGCCTCTGGATGAACAGGACCCCGTGGTGTGGAGGGCTGGATGAACAGTAGACGGTGGAGGGGTGGTCGTGGAGGGGTGGTTGAACAGGACCCCGTGGTGTGGAGGGCTGGATGAATAGTAGACGGTGGAGGGATGGTTGAACAGTAGCTGGTGGAGTAGCGCGCGGTGGAGGCTGGATGTACAGGAGCCCGTGGAGGCTGGAGGAGGTCGACGGTAGCCCGTGGAGGCTGGAGGAGGTCGATGGTGGAGATGAACAGTATCCCGTGGAGTCCCGTTTTGCGGTACGCCACACCCCTCCCGATAAACAGGACCCCCGTTTCGACCGTAGGAGGTCCGTTTCGTCTGTTTTGCGGTACGCCACACCCCTCCCGATCAACAGGACCCCTATTTCGACCGTAGGAGGTCCGTTTCATCTGTTTTGCGGTACGCCACACCCCTCCCGATCAACAGGACCCCCGTTTCGACCGTAGGAGGTTCGTTTCCTCCGTTTTGCGGTACGCCAGGCCCCTGCCGATCAATAGGATCCCGTTTCGAACGTGGCCGGTCGAACACAGGGTCGTTTCCTCCGTTGTGCGGTACACCAGGCCTCGTTTCCATCGCCTATTCCGTCCAAGCCCTCTCGATGAACACGACCACACATTCTGTTCCGACCCAGCCGGTTGGCTCCTCATGAACACGACGACGACGCTGTTTCTCCGTTCCGACCCAGCCATGTACGTATGCGCGAGTAGGCATTCGAGACCCTGCCTGTATGTACCTACGTGGCCGTATTTTCTTTCTTGCACCCTCGCCGATGTATGTACGTGTACATGCTACGTGCGCGCCTCTACTATGACACGTGCGCGCCTCTACATCGACCAGTATGTACGTATACGTTCGCGACCAGAATGACAACGCTACGTACGCTTCGACCAGGTGGGTCCCGACTGTCACGCATTTCCTTGCCTGCGAAGATGTAGCTGGTGGGTCCTAGCAGTCAGGGGGGCGAATCGGTTTTTTTTTCGGACGCACTTCCTTGCGTGCGAAGATGTAGCAAGTGGGTCCCAGCAGTCAGGGGGGCGAATCGTTTTTTTTGTTGCCCGGACGCACTTCCTTGCGTGCGAAGGTGTCGCTGGTGGGTCCCAGCGGTCAGGGGGGTGAATCGTTTTGTTTTTTTGCCCGGACGCACTTCCTTGCGTGCGAAGATGTAGCTGGTGGGTCCCAGCAGTCAGGGGGAAACATTTTTTTCACCAAATACAGTGGCCCGTCCGGTGGGTCCCAGCTGTCAGGTGGAGGAATCATCATTTTCTGCGTAATAAGGAGGCACTTCCTTGTTGCGGCCGTGGACCCAGCTGTCAGCCTCTCCACGTACAGTCCACATCCGATGGAAGTCGTTCCTTGACCACGTTGACCATGTTGACTACGCCGCACTGAGAGCACCAGGGCAGTGAACGACGGCGAGGCCTAGGAAGGGGACGACGGGGAGCCGGGGAAGACGCAGTAGTGGAAGCCCGCGCGGAGAGGTGTACGAGGGTTCACTGGTTCGGCTGCGGTGTGAGGCTGCCATCGCCGCAGGGCCTGGCCAGCGGTGGGAATAGTACGGGGCGATGAGGCCTCCACGGCAGCACAGCCGGCCACGGGAGGCAGGAGCATGCGGCACGACCGGCGCTGCTTTGGGCGGCTGGAGCAAGAAGACCAGAGGTTGAAGAAGCACTACGGCCGTTGAATGGACATCGTACGGTCAATGGAGCTAGAATCGTTCATATGGACTAAATTTGACAAAGGCCCCCATCCCAGTCAACTTAGTAGGACCACAAGTTAGCCTCCCACCATGGTGGGTCCCAGCTAGCAGGGGGAGTATTCATTTTTTTGTGCGTAATAAGGAGGCACTTTCGGTGGGTCCGAGCTGACAGCGCGGGGAACGTTTTTTTGCGAAATACGCTGGCCCGTCCGGTGGGTCCTAGCAGTCAGGGGGGAAACGTTTTTTCGTGAAATAAGGTGGCCTGTCCGGTGGCTCCCTGCTGTGAGGTGGAGGAATAATTATTTTGTGCATAATCAGGAGGCACTTCCTTGCGGCCGCCTAGACCCAGCTGTCAGCCTCTCCACGTACAGTACTCTTCCGATGGAAGTCGGTCCTTGACCACGTTGACCACGCCGCGCCGAGAGCATTAGGGCGGTGGTCTGGATGACGGCGAGGCCTAGGAAGGGGACGACGCGGAGCCGGGGAAGACGCATCAGTGGTAGCCCGTGCGGAGAGGAGTATGAGGGTTCACTGGTTCGGCTACGGTGTGAGGCTATCGTCGCCACAGAATAACAGGGGGTGTCGGTGAGTAGAGGGATGGCCTGGCCAGCGGTGGGAGTAGTACGGGGCGGTGAGGCCTCCGCGGCATCACAGCCGGCCACGGGAGGCAGGAGCACGCAACACGACTGGCCCTGCTTTGGGCGGCTGGAGCAAGAAGACTAGAGGTTGAAGAAGCACTACGACCGTTGGATGGACATCGTACGATCACTGGAGCTAGAATCGTTTATATTGACTAAGTTGACAAAGCCCTTGGTACGTGTCAACTTAGTAGGCCCACAGCTCGGATTTGGCAGAGAACATATATCCCATTTGCGATTTGTAAGAATGTACAACCCATTTTTCAATTCTAATGGAATTTACTACAGCCCATTTACAGTTTGTTAAAAGTACAACCCAACTTCTAGCTAGGACAACGATTAATAATTTCAAACAACCGCTCAGAACAGAATTCAAAGAAAATTCCCACATTTTGATGGGATCCGAAATATTTTTATCCGAAATTTCTAGTCAGGTTAAATATAATTTAAAAATAAAGTTGTATCACATTAAAATCCAACGAAATATTGCGCGCGCAACAAGTAATGAAATTAAAATTTCCAAATTCCAAAAATAATATGTTTTTCAAACTAATTACATGTTTGGTGCATAGTAATTGCCCAGTTATTATAAAACATCCCATTTATTATTTCTTAAAGTCCATTTTCTTGTTAAGCCTAATGCATACCTCCTAGGAAACTTTGCAGCCCAGCGGGGCGGATAACAAGTTGACCCGGATATTGTGTACAACTGTCAGCCCAGTTGCCTTGCTGATATTGAAAAAAAGGCTGGTCTAGTACAGTATAACCTAACATGGTTACTCAGCCCACATTCAGCGAGGCCGAAAAGGCCCGAACAAGGCTTCTGTACAACTTTTCACTAATAGGGAAAACCTTATACACAGAATCTTACCAGTAGCGGTTGTTAAAATGAGGCGCTGCTGCTACTTAGCAGTAGCGCATCTAGCTAAACCGCGCTACTATTACCCCCTTAGCAGTAGCGCGGCAGGAACAGAACGCGCTACTACTACAATTGCCACACCGGCCCCGACGTGCTAGGTATAGTAGTAACGCCCTTCTAGAAACGGCGCTACTACTACGGATTTTAGCAGCAGCGCGTTTTCCCTCCCCACGCTACTGTTAAAGCTATTTTCACCTACCCCCCGCGCGGCCTGATTCCGTCTCCTCTGCTTCCTTCCCCAATTCCCCACTCTCTCTTCTCCCCCTCGTCGCCTCCGCCTCGCCGCCGTCTCCCCCGACCCCGCCTCGCGGCCGTCTCCCCCGACCCTGCCTCACCGCTGTCTCCCCCGACCCCGCCTCGTGCCACCGTCTCCCTCGAC
>NC_041383.1:788897769-788917202 GCF_002162155.2 Triticum dicoccoides
CTCCCTCTGTAAGCCCCCCACCCCTCCCCCACCCCCTCTCTCTTTGCTTAGTTAGTAGATGATTTTAGCAGTAGTAGATGTTAATTGAGGGTTCATAGATAATGATTTTTAGTAGTAGTGGATATTAATTAGTAGTAGTGATGGTAAACTAGTTGTATAATTAGCAGTAGTAGATGTTAATTAGTAGTAGATGTAGTAGTAGATGCTAATTAGTAGTAGTAGATGTACTAGTTTCTTTCAATTTATAGTAAGTTTATATTTAGTAAGAACGAGTTGAATTAATAGAACTAGTTTAGTTTTGGTTGAACTAGTTTAGTTTTAGTTGAACTAGTTTAGTAAGTAAATTAATAACTAGTTGAACTACTTTATTTTTACAAAGAACTAGTTTTTTTTCTATTTATAGTAAGTTTATATTTAGTAAGAACTAGTTGAATTAATAGAAGTAGTTTAGTTTTAGTTGAACTAGTTTAGTAAGTAAATTAATAACTAGTTGAACTACTTTATTTTTAGAAAGAACTATTTTTTTCTATTTATAGTAAGTTTATATTTAGTAAGAACTAGTTGAATTAATAGAACTAGTTGAACATGTCATATTTGTTGTTATTTTTTAGTTTAAGCAATTATTTCATGTTTTGGTTACACCTCCGAGTGGCCTATGTTTTGCCGGAGTGTTGATTAATTTCCGTTCCGGCAAATTTCAGGCGCTCGATATGTCCTTTTTTAGCAAAGGTCATGCCGGATTTTTTCGTGAATTCTAGCACGACTTGTTCTAGAATATGTACAAGTTTAATCTTTGAATTATGAACATAGGAAATGTCGTACTCGGACGACGACAGTCTCCCGGGGGAGTGCAGCTGGTGCCACGACGATCGAGGTATGTGCGACAGGTTCGTTGAGCTGGATGAAGGTCCGCGCTTCAGCATTAAGCTCGAGGAGACCTTCGATGTTGAAACGGTACGCAACAATGACAAGTTTTTTTTCGTAATTAAGCTTGACTTCAACTATTTCAATGTATAATTTTCATCTTTTACAATTCGACTAGCTTATCCCATGCCATGCAAGACGCTATGTCTTGGAGAGGATGGGTTTTGAAGACCATGAAAATTTTGAAATAAAGAAAATACACCTAAGGACCCATCATGATATAGATTTTCAACTAAATATGTGCAATGCTCAGAGCGTAACCCATTTTGGTTGCCAAAATTGGGAAGCACTTTGCAAAATGTATGGTTTTTATGAGGGTATGATTGTCACCATGGATCTTGGTGATCCTGACATCGAGCAAGACAATATGGACATTTGGGTCCTTGTTGATACGCTTCCGATTGTACCGCTATGTGAGTTTCTCAAACATAGTTATTAACTAATTTATATTATTCATTTCAAAATAGTTGACAACTAATTTCCATTGACATCTTATTTTGATTCTTCAAAGACTATGCGGAAGATGGTAGACAAAACCCACTACACCGATGGCTCCGAATTAACTTATAAGGAGAAAAATCATCTGATCGCATTTTGTACTCTTCTTGAGGTTTACAATAACTATTATCGAACTCAAAATTATGGTGAATACGTGCCACTAGTGCACGTGTTGAACGACGGTAACTTCTCTGGAGATACCCTGGTAAGATTTTTTACTATTACGACATCCGTGCATCTTTTGCATACTTCTAAAACTAGTACATCATTGCTAACTACGAAGTTATTACTATGTTTTTCAACAGAAACTCCCGATGGATTGTGTGCCTCATTTGATGTATCTGAATGGTCGCCTTACAGTTCTAAACATACTGCCAGGTAAATCTAGGGAGCTCACCTGTGCATATCGGATTTCTAATACCGGTGAACACATGTTCATCAAAGAATGGAAGAAATGTATGGTCATTCGCAAGGAGGTTCTTGGAAGTAACATTCAGCAAAAGGCAAGAATTGGAGATAGGCTAATCTCCATTCTCCATAATGGAGTGTCAGGGGCTATCTTGTTTTTTGCTATTTTACCTTAGAAAATGTAGTAGGTCTTAATCGAATGTAGTAGGTCCAATGAGGTACAATATGTTTATTATGTGGTAATGTGTTAGAGTTGATAATGAGGAGTACTTGTGATTAAGACTAGTGACCAATTTGCTAAGTTGATCTTGAGGAGGTGTTATTTGACAATGATGTATTATGATGATTAGTTGTTAATGATATGATGATGATGATGATGATATTATTATATCATTGGGTGAAAGAACCGCGAATTAGTTTCAAGTGGGTGGACATCCACTTGAAACTAGTCCATGGTTCTTTCACCCCGTGATGTAATAAATCATTATGATGTAAAAACAATCTCTAAATTCCTGTTATATGAAAACTTGTGTAAAGGTGTATGAATACAACATGAAATAAAAAAGAAATAAAATACTAAATAATAGTAGTAGCGCGGGCAAGGAGAAGCGCTACTACTAATTACCAGTAGCGCTCTTCTGTAGAAGCGCTACTACTAAGTCAATTTAGCAGTAGCGTGGGTCTAGGCACGCTATTGCTAAGCTTTAGCTGTAGCACCTTATTACTGATAGGCCTAAAACCCGCTCTGCTGCTAGGCTTTTCCCTAGTAGTGTTTTGAAGTCACTGAGCTCAACTAATAACTTAAGAAAAAAGTTAGATTACAGTGGAACCTAATTAAAAGCTGTCACGAGCAAATAAATAATTCAACGGGTCCCACTTGTGCGTGTGCACGTGTGTGTGCGTGCGTGTGTATGTGTGTGTGTGTGAGAGAGAGAGAAAGAGAGAGAGAGAGAGACCCATCGGTCGATGCTCGTAAATACATTTTTCAGCCATATGCATTGTTGATGCTCAGTAAAAACATATATAGTTGACACAATCATATAGAACATAGTAGCACACTGAACTTGCATACAAAAATTTCACGCAGGCGGCACAATCAGGATGGATGCAGTGGATCGCTATGGGAAGGGCTATGTTGAAATCAACGAAGTCGTACATAATGGTTCATTGTCTTTATAAATGATGGGGAAATATCTTGAATGTTGTGCAAAGAAAACAGACAGACAACACAATAAGTTCTGCTAGCACATTAAGTTGACGTACAACCCTTTCTAAAAAAAGTTCAGGTACAAAATTAGAACATGTCACAATCAAATGTACTGGCATATCAGTGCTTCAGACCCATAGCTCGGATTTAACTAGTACTATCTGACAAGATTCAGTTGTTACCTCAAATTAGAGCACATCCAGGTAGCCAGCCCTGCCTCTTCTCCCAAACAAGTAGTGGCCTCTGCCGCGCGATGGAGTAGGCCCTGTGCCATCCATCGTTCCGAGCAACACGGGGAAAGTCTGACATTGACTCCTGTAATGGACGTCGTCGACGGACCCTGGCACCAGCAGCGGCGGTAGGACTTCGATTGATGGATTGACCACTTTTTCGACATGCACGAACACTCAATACAGGTACATCCCTAACGCGGTCCGCGGCGGCCTTGGTGGCGACGAATAGTACAACCCCGGTTCCTGCACCGGTATCTCAACACCAATCACCTTCGGTATGGTGGACGGCTTCTTCATCCATGCCATAACAGTCAGAGCCCAGCTGTCTCGA
Organism: Triticum dicoccoides; assembly: GCF_002162155.2. Classification (NCBI taxonomy): domain Eukaryota; kingdom Viridiplantae; phylum Streptophyta; class Magnoliopsida; order Poales; family Poaceae; genus Triticum; species Triticum dicoccoides. Next base: position 788,901,371 of record NC_041383.1, read on the forward strand.
GGAACAAACATACTTACGAGCTCACCTCCAAGGTCGTTGATAAGCTCGTTCATGGACTCGCTATTCCAAGCACGTCAAGGCATGCCGTGGAAGGTAAGATTTGTTAAAAACTCAAGCTCAAAGGGCACCGAGCCCCATCCTGGGTGCCACCAATCAAAGCTCACCAGCGCGCCATCGCAGAACAAACACCGGGAAGATTCGAACACACGACTGCAGTCGAAAGTTGTCCGGAACCTGACAAAGAAACCAGCCGATGGCGGACAGACTTCGACGAGCAAGTCACTTATTTGGATGCCGTGCGCAATGCCAAGAGCTTTGACAAGGTCGTCCGACGAGACGGGAGGTCGGTCGCCGTTGATGGTTACCATCAGCACTTTGCCGACAAACTAGTTGTCAAGCGCCGCCATGCCACTGTTGAGCGACAGCACGAGCAACCAAAGGCAGGACGGACCTCAGGATCTCCGGGTCGGAAATCCGCGTTGACCGGCAACATGATAGTGCGCTTGAGTACAGGGAGTATAGGAGGGGGATTTGGGGGAACTGGAGTAGGAACCGAGATTACAGAGGTGGGGGAGGTGCGGGAGACAGGGGATGAAAAGTTAGCATGAATTTCGAGCACGCGCCAATATGCTCTCGGCGCACAAGCGCACGAAAACACCGGTGGCGCCCACACGTCGGCCTAAGAGTCCTTATTCTTTCTTTTTTGGAGAGCCCGGCCTTTTTTCAGGATATTTTGAGAGCCCGACCCGAGAGTCATAATTGACATGTTTGGCATTGCGTTACTACTCGGCCCATATTCAACGACACCTCACTAGCCCAAGCAAGTGTACATCATCGAAAAGGCAGTGAGCTCAAATTATATAACTTGAAAAAAGGAGATATACTCTGAACACTGGAGAATGGTGATGCCCTCATTTATCCCACAAGTAGTTTGAGACAATAAATAGTTCGAAACAACGATATATACAACATTCAAACACTGACTAGTGACAACTACTGACATAAACAGCAAGACATGATAGTTCATACGAAGTCTTGCTACACCACCAAAACATACCCATATGCAACGCTCAGACTCTCGTGATACAGACGAGAATGACATTCTAAACAGAAGCAACTATTACATAGAAAGAGTGACATAGACGAGGATGACCAAATGACAAGGAATATGCATAACAAAAGAAAGAACTACCCGTCCAGAACCAGCAGCAAAGACAACAAAGTCATTCGAAGAGATGATCCTACACCATCATAATTAGCAGCCCCGCTTCAGTGACCAGTGATCCGGAGACACCAGTACTCCACCCTTTCGATGCAACATCCCAGTTACCTATCAACCTGAAGGCTTGAACCACATCACTGCATGTCGTAATTGAGACATCCAAGGATCAAAGTTAATCCGGATTCCTTTGTCATTCTCACCTTCTTTTGGTTGCAGGCTGTATCGTTGACAATCAAGGGAGTTTGCTCCCGAAATCCTAGGGCTCGCCATGTAGACACAGTTTTCCATAGCAAACAGAGCCTCTCTGCCATCAAGGTCCTTGCCAACGGTGATCTCCTGGTTAATCGGATAATTGAGTCCGAGAAACAGAGAGTGTGAACCAAGGCTGTTTACCCGCCTCCAACAAAAAAATCCTAAAGGCCCCAACAAGCTGGTATCCTGCTCATAGACGTAACAACCACTGTCCGGATACTCACGTATTACACGGTGCTTGTATACAGTGGGGTTTTTGCGATATAACTTTTCCGGCTCATGTGTCCGAATGATCATCAGTCTTTTGCTGTCATCTGATCGAGCGAGGAACCAGTTGTGCTTCCTTGTTTTTGGCAAAGGTGGTTTATTTACAAAGGGCAGTAACTGTAGGGACACTGCATCGTATAAAAAAGTACAGGCGTTGTTAATGTAAGATCAGCATTGTTCAGAGTATGAGTAGGATAATGCAAGAAACAACATTGATATGTCCCTGTTGGAACTGGGAGGAAAATACAGGGAAATGTATACTGGGTTCGAAAATATAGAAGTGCCATGCATGGTTATACTCATGTTATCTCGCAATCGATTCTTCATAGGAAACTACCATGTCATGCATGTTATGTAATCATGTTCCGTCCTCACAAACAAATGCTTCAAGGTAACTAACAGAACATACATTGTTATATACTCAAGTTCTGTGGGCAAATTTTTTGTGAAGATATTATTCTAGCCATTGATTGCTGAAGGGCGAATATAGGTATGTACACATGGTAAGCATTGCAGGATTTCACTACTTCCAAATATAGAGTTCTCCATATGCACATTTACTTCCCTAATGTATGGTTAGACGAAACCAACAGTGTGGTGCGTGTTTCTACATCATGAAAATGAGGAAACTAACATGGCCATTGATACACACTCATATTTAGTAGTAGTATACAGATTACTGTAAAATAAGGATAATATCCATATATTCCTAACCGTTTGATTATTCTGGGTACAAATTGGCTGTAATGACATGGTCACAATCGCATGAATTAACTCATTCCAAATATAGCTGATTTACGGCGTCTCTAATATATTGCCATAGTTATACTCAAATTCTGCTAAAACAGGAATATGCCAATCATCACAAAAAGTTCAAACAGTGTCATGGCGTCATCATTAACATGAGATGGAAACAACTTACACGCGCCGTCCCAGCAATACGTGGTCCCATTGTGTTCAATAGCATCACAGAAGTGTGTCCGCGGTCGAACAAGGCAATTAGCTTGAAGTCTGCGACATTCGCATGTCGTGTGGGTACTTGGCAGATTACAATCTTCTGCAAAACAAGGTTCGTACAACTAACGTAGTAATCTAGATGACTTGGACCGCGATGGTAATACTCTATATAATCCAACGGAGGAAGGATAATCTCATGGGAGGTCTGGAAGTTCACGAGCACCAACTTTTTACCATCTTCTCTGAAGGCAGCCATCCAGTGGGAGTTCATGCCGACCCAGTACATACCTGCCAAGAAGTTTCGGGCGATGGTGATCGGATCGATGTCGAGGGAAATGATGTACGGCGACGCACTACATACCTGCAAAGAAGTTTCGGCTAATGGAGATCGGATTGAAGTCAAGGGGCATCATGCACGCCTCCGTATCATGGTGGGCCGATCTCGCAAGACCAATAGCAGCAAGCAGGGTGTCTTGAAAAGCTTAGGCCTCGCTTCGATGATGGCCGTGTGCATGTCCCTCGAGCATGCAGCCAGCCGCAGGGCGGTCAACATATCCATACACGAACAACAGAGGTCGAGGATGTCACTGGGGAGATTTCTCCAATCGCGGATCATATGGATGCTGCGCGGTTCGCGTTCGGCCATGGTGGAGTTTGGAAGGGGGCTTGATTTATGGGGGGAGAAGGATGTCAGTGCTGGACCGGCTAGCGAGGGAATAGTTGTACTGGGGGTAGCGAGTGAGGCGACGGTACACGGGGGCACAGTGAGATGGAGACGGAGACGGAGACGGAGAAGGAGAAGGAGATGGAGTGGTGCTATGGGAGCGGAGAGGGAGACGAGGCGAGGCGCCAATGTGTTGTACAGCGGCGGTGACAGACTGCACAGTGCACAGGGTGAGGCTGACTTTGGTAACCCGAACACGCCGCCTCGCCTGGACTAGTGTCACGCGCAGGGTGTTGTCACTTCACTGTGAGGACCGGATGAATAGTATTTTGACCATCAAGTGTACCACAGTTGTACTACTACTACTACTACTACTACTACTACTACTACTACTACTACTAGTAGGAACATGATTACTCCAGTATTGTATAGCGGAAATAGGTCTCCCGTGCTAGCATGCCTGTTCACTTCATTGTTCAGGTATCATCCATATTGCGAGCAGAACCAAATTCTCGTGCATGCCCAATCAACGCCCTGTCGCGATGCATGCAGTGGTCGTTCTGGTGCATCAAGGACGGCATGCATATTGTTCCACACTTGAGAAGAGGAAAAATGGAAAGGTAGAACGTGGCAGCAGAGGAAGAGAACACTGGCTAACGAGGCTGGGAGGGGATCGAGCAGGAAGTTAATGCTCCAAGCCTAAAGGTTTTGGGAAAACCTGATTTTCATAAGGTGACTTATACTCACCTACACGGAGGGAGTATTCCTTAACCAGAAAATGTTGTGTCTCCCACTCACGCGCTTAAAAAAAAGCTACGACACATTTTGTATCTGTTTGCATAGGTCCCACCTATCAGGAAGGATGGGCACGTACACGAACAGGTACGACTCCTCAGTCTACCCGCATAGCCTTTTCGTTTAGTCTACCTAGTCGTCTAATCAACTGCCTGCACGCCACTTCTCCCATTTACTTCTCCATCGGGAACCAATTCGCCTCGGCTTCTTCACCTCCCATTCGTCTTCATTTGCATCCAAACCCCATTGCGTTCACATTGTTTTAACCTCTTTAAATAATCATCTACTACTTCAGTTAGACTAGCCATCTAATCCTAATTCTCCAAACCATAGCCCTCCGTTCCAGTGGTTCCAAATGGCGAAAGAGATCGAGATGCAGGTTTTTAGCGTCCAACATGCCTTGTCGAAGGCTTGATGCGCATAGTTGCCACCGTCACTGTCAACCCAAGGGTTGTTCGGCAGTGGATCAACAATGTATCCAACTCCCTCGAAAAGGTAGAGATGAGTGTCATCGGTCTCGACGCAGAGTACACGGAGCGTGCCCTTGGGAAGATCCAGCGCGCCGCCATCCTTCAGTTGTGCCTTGAAGATGATGTTTTGATGTACCACATCATACACTCGCCCTCCATACCAGGTGAGCTTCACGATTTCTTGTCTCGGGAGGACGTGTACTTCTGTGGGGCAGCCATCGAAGGGGACAAACAGAAGCCGGAGCCGTATAACCTTGATTTGAAAAGCATTGCTGACCTACAAACCAGAATCAAAATTCCTGTAGAAGGTTATGCTAAATAGACACCATCCCTATTCGATGTAGAAAATTTTGTGCTCAGTACAAAACTTCAGAAGGGTGACGAGACGGTGGCATTAAGGTCGTCTGGATGGGAGAATTATCCCTTGACGTACGAGCAGATAAAATATGCTGCCGCGATGCCCGTGTTAGTTTCTAGATAGCTGCAAGGTCCAAAGAGCTTGTTGCGAAGCCGTCTCCCACAGAGAATGGGAACAAGAAGAACAAGAATAATAATAATAATAATAATAATAATAATAATAATAATAATAATAATAAGAAAACGCTGCACCAGCAGGAGTGCATTATGGATGGATGAACTATTTCCTCTCTTGTAAAAAAATTTATTCCCTCTCGGTGTATATTGATATAGGTGGACTATTTCGATGGTGTGCATGTCTTTGGAACAGAGTAGTAGCGTGGGTCCGCTTGACTATAAGGAACTATTTATCCGCATATATAGCTTTCTCTACTACTCCTTCCAGTGATCGGTATGCAGTGCATGTGTCCGTAGACACGATAGCTTGTCCATGGAAGTTCAACTACGGCGACCATCACGTTTCATCTCGCGATTCCCAGGACGCCTCTCCAACCCATGGCACCACGCCCCCCGACGTGCGCCTCGCCCCTCTCGGTCGCACCGCCCCTCTGCCTTTGTGTGCATGACATGTGGGCCACCTAAAATGCGGCGAGCATCAAGTTTCTACTACAGCCACCCGCGATTCCCACGACGCCGCACGAACCCATGAAACCACACGTCCCCCGACCTGCGGCTCACCCCTCTTGGCCCCACTGCCCCTCTTCCTTTGGGAGCATTACATGTGGACCAGTCACCTATCGGGTCCACATGTTATTGACTCAAAGGTAGGTGTAGTAAGGCGCTGAAGCTTAGTCCCGACGGCCCTGAGAGGGAAATGTAACTCCTGCGCCAGGCTTGTGGTGCTCCCGCAGCACGAACTCGTGCCAAATTCGATATTTGTTTCTTTACTATACATGCACGCAACGATTTAATGGACATTGTAATCTCAACATGTGATGGGGAGCTCTAAATTTGAATTTGAAACTTATAAAACGAAAAGATTCAAAACAAATAAACTGGGAGAGAGGGAGTATATCGTAGGATGTGTCCCATACAAAATAAGTCCCCTGGTTTGTCACCGCGAAGATGTGGTTAGAAAGGAGCACAACGGCTTCCTACTCGTACGGCAACAAATCGACCGCAGACAGCATGGTCCGCCTTTGACCGCCATGTGCAAGGTTCGTGCTATCTTTTGTAAATGTTCCATCGTACCAGTTCATGCGGTGGCCCGTTGCATGGCTGATCCCAATGTTGGAAAAATGTTCTACGGGAACGGTGTCACCGTTGTAAATGTTGTGCAAATTGATGTTGGTACCCTACCGTACATATGCAAGCCAATCTCCACTCGCACCGAGCCTAGCCTGTGAAACAGTGGGCAGGGGGAGAATTAGGAAATGGACACGAAAGTAGTCTTTATAATGCGTTTACTACGTGATCAAACTCATCTTACCTGCTCATCGGAGGAAATCCGAGTGCCCCTCAATGTCGGCATCTCAAGGGGCGTCAACTTGCAACTACGGCCACGCCGCGCTGGAGAGACCCCCAAGGAAACATCCTCGTGCGTTCCACGGAACATCAAGATGCATTTGTATGAGTAGTTTATCTTGTGAGAGAAAAGGATGAATGAGGGAAGGCCTCTAGAGATAGAGATGGACACTACTACTACCAATGTGCTGGCCCGTGCGTTGCAATTGATCCAAACTAGTAGAATAATACTTGTTCACGTGCTTGAAATATAAACACTCTAGTTTTGATATACATGTGTCAGTAGACACGACAGCTTGTCCATGGAAGTTGAACCACGGCGACCATCACGTTCCTTATTTCTACCACTACCACACCCACACGCGATTCCCACGACGCCGCTCCAAGCCACGGCACGACGTCCCCCGACGTGGACATGGATCCTCTGACGTGGCTAGCACTGCCTTGCCCTGCCTTTCCTTCGCTGACAGTTGGGACCCACGCTTATGGGTCTCATATGTCAGTGACAGAATGGTAGGATTGTTTGTGCCCCACATCACTCTCGGGCCCACCGCTCCTCTGCCTTTGTGTGCATGACATGCGGGCCAGCTGAACTGCGGCGACCATCAACTTTCTACCACAGACACACCCGATTAGACGCGGTTTTCCTGCTCCGCTGCTGTGCTCCAATCCGTACTCCCGCACCATCGAATTTTCATCCAGCGGCTGTGACACATTTTCATCCGTACTCCGGTCGGTTCATCTCGAACGAGTGAGTCGCAAACCACGCCACCACCATGAGAATGACATGTGGGCCAGCCGCATTTAAGGTCCGCATGTCATTGACTCATAGGCCGAGCACTAAGCCACTGAAGTTCGGTCCCATGGGCCCCGAGAGGGAAATGTAACTCCTGCGGCAGGCCTTGTGGTGTTCCCGCAGTACGAGCTCGTGCCAAAACTGGAATTTGTTTCTTACTACTACCAATTAGTACTAGTAAGGTACACGTGCATTGCACGCATGAGATTCTGGTGGTTTGTGCATCATGCTTCTACATGTGGAGTTTTCTGGATTCTAACATGTGGCAAAATCTGGTGGAATGTAAGGTTAGGCAAGTTTGATTAACTTACGTGAGTGTTTGGTTCAAGCCACACCTTAGGCAAGCCACACTAAGGCCCCACATGACATACACACAAAAAATGTGGCAAGATTTCCTTAGGCTTGCCAACTTGTGGCTCTCATTTTGAATAACTAATAACTTTGCCTAAGCTTAGTTGTGGAAAAGTTAGTCATGAATTAAGTTCAACCATGGAGTCTTCTAGATTATACATGTGGCAGAATCTGGTGGATGATATCCAACGGCCAGTAGTGCTCGGATTTGCCATATTTGTACCGTCGGATTGGCTTCATCCAACGACCAACTTTCAAAGTTTTTCACACACTATATAGGGGGTATAGATATAGATGTGACGGTCCGTTGCAATGGATCCAATCTATATCTATTTAGTGGAATGCACTCTAAACACATTATCTACTTATTTTTCTCTAACCTTCCGTAGCCATGCAACCAAGCCACATAAGCTTCATGGGTGCCCCCCACATCATATTATTCATACTATGTTGATTGAAAAAAAGATAAATCACCCAAAACAAGATCTTCCTGTTTTTGTTCCTACGATGTTGTGTCGTGCACGTATCTACTAGTAGTTGTATAGTGGTAGTACTAGTAATATAGTATTAGGAGTACAAACTTGGTAGTACTAGTAGGAGTAGTACTAGTACAGAATGCTCCTACTCTATCAACGAGCCCCGTCTGACACAAAATTTCTTGGCTTCCGTGCTACAGCTACATCTTCCCCTTGTTTCTGTTTTCCAACCCGGCGGCGGGCGGGGTGTCGGTTTGCTCAATGGCGGTCCCACATGAAAGTGGAAATGCTAGGCAGGCAACACGCCTTCCCTAAGCTATGTGTCGTGCCAGACGGGCCGTGTTGTACTCCCGATTCCCAGCGTGTGGGGGTGCGGCGAACGCGGCAGGCCTTTTCCTTTTACTAGCAATGTGCCCGTGCGTTGCAACGGATCCAAAGTAGTAGAATAGTAGTATTTGTTCACAAACTTGGAAGAAATCACTATTGTTTTGATATACTCCTAATATATTACTCCCTCCGTACCTAAATATTTGTCTTTTTTGAGATTTCAAATGGACTATCACATACGGATTATATAGACATATTCTAGTGTTTCTAGCAAGATGCCCGCGCGGTGCACGAAGTTGATGGAAAAGGTAAGAACAACTTATAAATTGACGGATGGAGTACTAGTTACAGTGATGCATATAATTAAGCAAAGGGATCACACATGTCGGTATTGACTGGAACGAGAATGCAACAACACAATAAGAATTAAGGCCACGATGATGCGATCGCAGTGGTGGTTAGAGAAGGCAAGAAGAAAGATGGATCCACGAGCGTACGACCTCCTCCTCCTCAACTTAGTGCGCCGGGCCGCCGACCGGCGGCTAAGGAGCGGCGGCTTTTGTGGCGAGGTCGAGGTGCTTCTCAACAAAGGCATCAAAGGCTTCCAGCTGGTTGAGGAAGGCCAACGTCGTAGCGTCCTCACTGGCCTTGTAGATACCTATGTACACGATTTGCTCGTACGCGTGGATGTGTAGGTCGTAGAATTCTTGTAGGGCGAGGCGCCTACGGCGAGCGCGACCTCCAGGTGGACATTCTTCATGGCGTCGGCGGGCAGTCGCAGGGCCACCAGTGCTTGAAAGAGGTTCCAGCCATGGAGGCCGATTAGGGTGGCAGGCAATGAGGAGCTCGGGTGCGCGGGCTGGAGGAGTACGGCGATGTCGTCCGCGAGCTTCTTGAGGACGGTGAACTTGTTGCTGATGGCAACGATCATCTGGTCCAACTAAGAGTCGTAGTTGGCGTCGACGGCGGCCATCCAGCAGCCGGTCTCCAACACCGTCTAGAGACGATCCTCGGCACCATGGCGCAGGCCGGCGTCGTGGACCATCTGGCTCGCAGCCGCTGGCCGCTCACCCGCATTGCCGTCATGGGTCTGGAGCGAGCTCTTTTGCGCTTAGTGTAGGTGCTTAGGCAAATGCTTAGGTGCGTACGATGTGGTAGATGCATTGGAATGGAGGGGCGCCTTTATATGAGGGCAATGAGGGCAAACTGCGTTGCATTCACATCGTGCAGCCTCTTTTCCCGGACCTCCTCCCATTACTTCCCTCATGCATTAATTGAAGGAGGATGCATTGGCCGTTCAACATATCGGGAACCGCTACTCCCTCCCTCGTCTGCATTAAAGCCGTATCGGGAACTGCGCCGCCCGCTGTCAAATCGAATACTCCCTCCGTCTAGGTGAGTATTAAGTCATCTTATGAAAACCAAATACTAGTAGACACATAGGCGTGGTGCATTAACTCTCAAGTTGTTTCTTATTTTTTGACATAAATAGAGGAATCAACAAAGAAGAGATGTGGGGCTTGTATGCTTTTAATGACTTGAGACTGTCAAACATGACATGCAGTGGTCAGTTCGTTGCACAAGAACAAATACAACCCACGTCAGCACACACACGCATCTTATAGCATCACATCCAATAGCTATAAAAGATGAATGAGACCAAATTATATCTCATCTAGATGAGTTCTAGCAAAACTGTATTAATAATACTTAGTACTCCTGCGCCATGTATCACATATTAGGCTGGTTGTAATGGGGAGTATCATATACTAGTATCATGCATATGATACTAGTGTATGATACTATATTCGTAATGCATGGTATCATATGTTGGTATCATATAGGACTACATTTATTGCCATGCATGACACAAAGTAGTATATGATACTCAAGCTCGAGTGCGGCGATAGAGCGCTCGTCCTCGCCTGCTCCCGTTAGTGCTGGCGAACTGGAGATCGACGCGTGGATGCGATGATTGCCTCCACTTGCACCGCGGGGGTACGACCGTACAAGGCAACAGTCGTATACAGAAAGAGGCCCGTCTTCGGGCCGGTAAGTCCGACGGTGGCTGCCTGATGTTCCATTGGTACATAACCAGCAACAACACGGTACTTAACCCGTTAACATGTAACGGCATCCAATTTGCATCTGACGGAAAAAAAAGAAACCATATCCCTTGATCCGCCGCACAAGCTCCCGAGCTCGCGGGCATGGCGATGGCGGAGGCGGAAAGCAATGGCTTCGAGTTCCTGTCGGATCCCGTGAAGAGGTATGTTCCCTTCACTTTTCTTTCGCCTCTCCGTCCAAGATGCTGGCAGCGTCGTACAGGAAGACATCCAACTATTGCGGGTCGCTTTGTTTTTTGGTAGATTTCCACCGATGGATCTATCCCACGACAACTCCCTGGATTATGACGAAGGCGCTGAAGTTCTTATCCTCGCCCAATCAGATTCCAGCATGGGCGACGCTAGGGATGCAGCGCTCACAGTGGACGCCGATCTGAACAGTACTTGCGAAGCCGTCGCCCTGACGGTGGCACCTTCAGAGACGTCAATAGGGAGGGACGATCCTCAGGCGCCTGGATGGACAAGAAGGTATAACCTCTCAATCGCTCGGTTTGCCCAGTTCGTAGTTGTTCTGAATTTTGATTTCCATTGCAAGATCTGACTGACAACCTATATCTGAAACTCCATATCACATATAGCAGACCGCTGCTGCCGGAGATTATGAGGGGATTATTGGTTTGCGTGCTTGCTTCCGAACATCTGACAACAGAATTCTCATCTATGCAGAGTCCGTGTTGGAAGAGCGCCAACGGAACGCCCCCCTGCGCCGGCAGGACAACTGCCCTGGAAAAAGCAATTCGAGGTTATGCAAATGAGAAGACACCAACCGTCGTAGTACCTGTAGTCGGAAGCACATTTGATTACTACAATCTCTATTCCTGGGAGACTGGATTTGAAATAAGTTATGGCAAGAGCAGGCTTAATGTGGAATGGAAAGAACAAAATGCATGCAGGAGATAGTCTATGGCTGCTCTGTAAATACAACACTAGAGTTCCATGCTAGCAAAATCTACAGTAGGGCGATGTTCGATAAATTTGGTGAGATCATGTATGAAGCAACACAATACTGGAGTTTCTCAGATCAACAATGGAAAAACTGACCCCTTTAGCTTCTCAGCATGATGGTCTGGGTTTAGAACAGAATTGAGTTCAACAAACCAAAAGGTATAGAATTGAGTGTGTTCCTGAACCGCAAAAGTATACGGGAGTGCTGTTGAAGGTAGCGCAGTTGGAAATTTCATTGGTTTAGCAGCTCCGGAACGCAAACGGGAGGCCGATTGACTAACAGCAACAGAGACAAGCCTCCATATGATGATCACAGTGCAAAGAGCAAAAAAAAGTAAGTTTCTGCCTCATGTGGATACTGTTGTAGGATGTGGTACAAGCAAATGAACACGCTTCTGCAGTATATGTTGTGAACCAGGCACAAGAGCACAACATGTCTACTGTTAGACCAGAGTTAAAAACACTGCCTGTTAGAAAACACTCTTTAGTCCAGTAGTTAGCAAAATCGATGCTTCTTCTGGCTTGCTTATAAATATCTTGGCTATGTTTTACATTCAAGCTACCCATTAATTCTACCGTTTTTAGTACAGATGTTTGCTAAAATTATTGTACCAATTATTCTGGGTGATGTTCTATATGCTCATTGTTAAAACTTTATAATGAAAGTATTTTTCTTCTGAAGGCAATTCGTGCAGACATGATTACAAAAACTGGTTGGGGTTTTCCCATCCTAACAAATATTCACATTTTCCTTTGCAAACAAAAAATGGATATTTCGCATCACAAAAAAAATTTACTTTCACCTCACTTGCCTCCATACATTTTTTATATAAATATCTACTGTTCCATATGTTTTACAAAATCCTACCATTTATTGCCAAAATTGATAGGCACGGCTAGCAGCACACTCATGGATGTACAAAGAAAATAATGGTCTTCCGACGGTTACCAAATTGCAGCCCGTCCATTTACTTCCGGTACAGATAGGTACATAACCCAGCGCTGACGGCACGTTACCAACTCACCGTCAAACCGTCCTCCGACGTCGGCAACAACGTCGTCCACAACGCGGTCTCATTCCCGTCTCGTATACGCATTAACTGTCCCCAACCGCCACCTGCAATATGTCCGTAGCCTCGCATCTCCGCGTGATGGACGAACGACGATAGTGGGAGCGCGCGAGCTCGCCCGCGCCTGGTGATTTTCGACTCAAGCTCCTCTTTCCTCATTTAATTCAATGACACATCATCAAAATTGCTTAGTTGGCATGCATGATACTACCTATGATACTTCCATTACGACCAGCCTTAGTATCATTTAGTACTTTATTTATTGCCATGTACATGACACATAGTTCACGAGCGTTCACTATATGTACCACCTTTTTTTTCAATTTCAAGTTTTGCTCCATGGCGCAATCCGTCGATACTACTACTGTACAAAAGTGGAGTATATACATTTTTTAAAAGGCTAGAGGGCGGGGCAGTCTAGCTCGGTCGGTTTCACGACAGGTGAGAGCCTTTGTGATTTAACGGCTCATTAATGCTGTCAAATCGAATAGTACTGCGCCGCCCGCTGCACGCCTGGCGCCTCCATTAAACCCCTCCATTAAACCCGCATGCAAATCGAGAATCCTACTCCGGCCACACGTCCGTTCATGAGCGGGCCGGAATTAAACGCAACACCGGCCGAGCTCCTCCCGTCTGCCCTCAGTTTAAACGAGGCCAGACGCCGGCCAAGCTCCTACCATCCGCACTTTATTTACACGAGGCCAGACAGACAGCGGGCAAGAATTGCACCCCTCCGCCACTCCCCCATCTCCTCCTTCACCATTTTCTCCACCCTTCCGATGGCTTCCGATGAGCCATTCTCCGGCATATTACTCGGCTGGGTGGCCCGCCGAGCCCTCCGGATACGGGCGAGGCCGCTCGGTGCTTCACCAACCTCGCTTGGCCCGACGGAGCCAGTTGCCACCCCAAGCAGGCGCGTGGTTCAGCAACTCGCCGCTCCAGTTCAGCTCGATGAGGAGTGGCGAGCTGCTCCTCGTCGGCACGGTGGCGAGCACGCCGGTACAGGCGCCATCGCTGTCGCGTCGTACCGCGCCACCAGTGTCTGCGGTGGCCGCGCCTCCCGTGTCTGTGGGCGCGCCTCCTGTGCCTGCGGCGGCGCCATGCAGGCAGAGATAGAAGCCGGGAGCGTGGAGAGGGACGAGTCGGTGGCCAGCTTCTCCGTGTCCACCGCTATCATCAACGAGAAGTAGAACACGGGAGGCCGCCGTCCCTTGGGACCCATGAAGGCCACCGCTGAGGCGACGACCGCGGATTCAGGTGGTTTCTTTGCTGCTTCGTCTCTTCCGAGGACCTTTGTCGACCCCGCAAGTGTTTGACGGACATGAGGAAGACAAAGGGATCCGCGGGTGGCCATTTAGAACTAAAATAAGTCTAGATATATCCATTTCTAGGACAAGTATTTTCAGACGGAGGGAGTATTAATTATACAAGAGAGCCGGATTGGCACCTCTTAGTTCATGTAAATGTAATGAAATCCATCATGTTTATATGAAGATCCGGCTTTTTTATATGAAATCTTTTGTGCTTATATGAAATCAGTCCGTGTTTGCACGAATTTCATCTGGTTGGTTAGAGTTGTAAAAATGCATGCCGCTGGCATTTGATGTCGTCCTCCGCGGAAGGAAGCGGGAGGAAATTTGCCGGCTGCCGTTGGAGATGCTCTTTATGCTGAAAATAATAGAGTGACATCCAATCTATTTGAGATAATTGCCTGTATGATTGTCCCTCTATAAAAAGTTAATTGCATGTACAGTATACACGCGACTTGCAGGGTGGCTACAGCTTCGTACAGAAAGTTAAAAAGAAACAAGTCCATCCTTAATATTCTAAGTACTATGTGGGTTCCACTATCAGTACAGTGGCAAAAGAAGTATATATAAAATAAGTAGAGTAATATATAATATAAAAATCTAAAGTTAAAAGACAGAATTCGAACTCATGTCATCGTGTTGCGAGCATCCGGCGCTAACCAGCCCAGCACATTTTTGTTGTAGACCATGCTGGAGATATATCTCCATGTCTACTCCTATATATACTCCATTCGTTCCTAAATATCTGTCTTTTTCAGATTTCAAATGGACTACCACATATGGATGTGTATGTAGACATATTTTAGAGTGTAGATTCACTCATTTTGCTATGTATGTCTTTTCAGGAAGGGGTCAGATTTGTCCTTGATTTATTTATGAGGTATCCAGATGGCACTGCACCGCCAAGAAAAGAGGGTAACATCAAAATTATGGACTGCTTTTTTGAGTATGTTGGCAAGGTCCGGTCATAGTCACTTGTTGAAATCTCTAAAAAGACAAATACTCCCTCCGTCCGGAAATACTTGTCATCAAAATGGATAAAAGGAAATGTATCTAGACGTATTTTAGTTTTAGATACATATTTTTATCCATTTTGATGACAAGTATTTTCGGACGGAGGGGGTAGAAAACAGAGTTGGTGATGATGGTGTGCGTGCCATCCTGCAATATAGACAGTCGGATTTATATCTAACGGATAGGAAAGAAACTATGGCAATTTTGCAAAAATATACCAACGCGTCTCTCCAAGTTCGCAAATAAGGCCTTCCCTCGTTCATCCTTTTCTCTCACAAGATAAACTACTCATACAAATGCATCTTGATGTTCCGTGCAATGCACGGGCAGCTAGCTAATTTCTTTTAAAATAGTTGCTGCGATAATTGGGTTGAAGTGTTATATTTTATGTCTGCCCTGAATGATTTCAGATTCACTAGTAGTAACAAAGAAAATGTTGCCTTGTTAATTAACAGAAAACAGGGTGAAAACTATCACATGAGGCCGGTAAAAACAAGGCACACTGGGTTCAGCATCATCGTCACTACAGCTATGCGCGCGCGAGAAGTCTACATATCGAGGCGGCTACCGAGCGAGGCACCAAGACAGAATGTTTGAGAGAGAAACCAATTGGCAGATTATGATCAGATCGAGTTGTCACCCTTCTGCTGTCATTGTTGGGGGGGAGGGGGAGAAAGACGTATCGAGAATGCGCGCCGTAGGCACAGAGGCACAACTAGCGAGTGTGTGTGTGTGTGTGTTTGAAAGAGGAGTAGATAGATTATTATCAAGATCGATGTGCCACCATACTCCTTCGGTGCTGGGCAGTGTGTGTGTGTGTGTGTGTATGTTTGAGAGAGAATCCAGTCGATAGATTAGTATCAAGATCGAGGTGTCACCCTACTCCTTCGGTGCCGAGTAGTGTGTGTG
>NC_041383.1:788917430-788942382 GCF_002162155.2 Triticum dicoccoides
GGGGGGGGCAGTGACACTCACATATCTCTACTCTTATAAAAATATAGTTGGTGATGATGGTGTTCCTGCCATCCTGCAATATAGGCCATCCGATTTATATCCTACGGACAGGAAGGAAAATATGGCAATTTTGCAAAAAGATACCCACACCCCTCTCCGCATTTGCAAATAAGGCATTCCCTCGTTCATCCTTTTCTCCCACAAGATAAACTTCTCATACAAATTCATCTTGATGTTCCGTGCAACGCATGCACATCTTGCTAGTAGGGAGAAGGAGTTTGTGTGACACATATCTAGCTATATTAAGGGATAGGTAGATAGCATATGTGTGAGAGACATTATTATACTTTGAGACATTAGTGGCTGCGGGTGGGCGGAACTAAAGGGGTGGGCGTGTTAGACATAGAGAGCGTGTGTGTTTATGTGTGAGAGACTTGTAGGACAGGGTAGAAAGACGAATTTAACCCCGACGGAGGGAGAGAAATACACGAAGTGCGCGTGTGTGATTCCGATGCCCATAGGGAAATGAGATATGTATGCGTGTGAGAGAGATTGTACAATTCATTCATGTATCACTATCTAGCGATTGTGGACGTGCATCGCTTGAACATAAGTCAATATCTACTTCGTATCGTGGCCAAAGGTACAATATCGATTCAATGCTGTAAAGATTGGGCACTCACATATCACATTTTTTTCTATTTAAATAAACCTTTTCAGTTGTGCATGCCAAAGTTACAGTGATGTTTCTTCAAACAACCAATGTAGCTATCATGCACATGCACCATTATTACTCTTGCATTCAAATTCATTAGTCTTGGATGATTTAAGTTTCTATTTTGAAGTAATATATGTAATATTCATATATGAATTCAACGGGTACGCAATTTATGAAATGGAGGCTATGTAATTATATGAGGTAACACTTTTAAGTAGCTAACTACAATATCCATTTCTTTTTGTGCGTCTCTACACTAACACGTCAATGCATTATGTTTAAAGTAAATAACCAATGGCACTAAATTATCTATTTACACGAGAAATACATAGGCTAAGCCGTTTGATCCCTTTTTTGAGAACGCGCCACTACACCCGTACGATTGGCCGCGCCCGTGTGAACGTCCAAGTTATCGGCGCATCATCCCGAGTTATTGTCCTTTTTTCTGGGGTGGACTTCACACCAGTTATTAACTGCTGAAGCGTGCCCCATGTCCACAGTCTAGCATGACCTTCCCGCTAGCACGGTCCAAAATTAGTTGAAACTGGATACAAACGATCCCGCGGACGGCAAAATCTCCCGCCTCCTTCTAAAATTTCCGCCACCTTAGTCTTTAGCATGTGAAATCCCCCTTTTGTCCTTGTTGCACGGAGACCAACAGTTACAATACTGCCCTCATCTACATGATAGGTCGGGGCTGCTTTGGTAACTTCCGGTTCCCCCGACTACACGGCACCCCCATTTCATCTCCCCCTCCTGCAAAAATGACTAACTACACAGCACCAGAGCATATTACATCACGTCGTCCGTACTTCATCGCCCTTTCTCCCCTCCCCTCTTGAAACCCTAGACTGCTCATCCACCGGTGTACCATAGCTCATTCACTGCTGGCGGCGTCCACCTCGCCGGATCTGCTTCTGCGGCCGCATCTACCCTCCCACCTCCCCTAGAAACAAGTAGACTGCTCATCCACCACTGTACCCTAGCCCATTCAGTGCCGGCCTTGTCCACGGCGCCGGATCTGCTTCGCCGGTACTCTCGTCAACCGCCGTGCATCTGCAACAGATCCAAAGTAGTAGAATAGTAGTATTTGTTCACAAACTTGGAAGAAATCACTATTGTTTTGATATACTCCTAATATATTACTCCCTCCGTACCTAAATATTTGTCTTTTTTGAGATTTCAAATGTACTATCACATACGGATTATATAGACATATTCTAGTGTTTCTAGCAAGATGCCCGCGCGGTGCACGAAGTTGATTGAAAAGGTAAGAACAACTTATAAATTGATGGATGGAGTACTAGTTACAGTGATGCATATAATAAAGCAAAGGGATCACACATGTCGGTATTGACTGGAACGAGAATGCAACAACACAATAAGAATTAAGGCCACGATGATGCGATCGCAGTGGTGGTTAGAGAAGGCAAGAAGAAAGATGGATCCACGAGCGTACGACCTCCTCCTCCTCAACTTAGCGCGCCGGGCCACCGACCGGCGGCTAAGGAGCGGCGGCTTTTGTGGCGAGGTCGAGGTGCTTCTCAACAAAGGCATCCAAGGCTTCCAGCTGGTTGAGGAAGGCCAACATCGTAGCGTCCTCACTGGCCTTGTAGATACCTATTTACACGATTTGCTCGTACGCGTGGATGTGTAGGTCGAAGAATTCTTGCAGGGCGAGGCGCCTCGCGGCGAGCGCGACCTCCAGGTGGACATTCTTCGTGGCGTCGGCGGGCAGTCGCAGGGCCACCAGTGCTTGAAAGAAGTTCCGGCCATGGAGGCCGATTAGGGTGGCAGGCAATGAGGAGCCCGGGCGCGCGGGCTGGAGGAGTACGGCGATGTCGTCCGTGAGCTTCTTGAGGACGGTGAACTTGTTGCTAGTGGCAACAATCATCTGGTCCAACTGAGAGTCGTAGTTGGCGTCGACGGCGGCCATCCACCAGCCGGTCTCCAACACCGTCTGGAGACGATCCTCGGCGCCATGCCGCAGGCCGGCGTCGTGGACCATCTGGCGAGCCGCTGGCCGCTCACGCGCATTGCCGCCATGGGTCTGGAGCAAGCTCTTTTGCTCTTAGTGTAGGTGCTTAGGCAAATGCTTAGGTGCGTACGATGTGGTAGATGCATTGGAATGGAGGGACGCCTTTATATGAGGGCAATGAGGGCAAGCTGCGTTGCATTCACATCGTGCAGCCTCTTTTCCCGGACCTCCTCCCATTATTTCCCTCATGCATTAATTGAAGGAGAATTCATTGGCCGTTCAACATATCGGACACCGCTACTCCCTCCCTCCTCTGCATTAAAGCCGTATCGGGAACTGCGCCGCCCGCTGTCAAATCGAATACTCCCTCCGTCTAGGTGAGTATTAAGTCATCTTACAAAAACTAAATACTAGTAAACACATAGGCGTGGTGCATTAACTCTCAAGTTATTTCTTATTTTTTGACATAAATAGAGGAATCAACGAAGAAGAGATGTGGGGCTTGTATGCTTTTAATGACTTGAGACTGTCAAACATGACATGTAGTGGTCAGTTCGTTGCACAAGAACAAATACAACCCACGTCAGCACACACGCATCTTATAGCATCACATCCAACAGCTATAAAAGATGAATGAGACCAAATTATATCTCATCTAGATGAGTTCTGGCAAAACTTTATTAATAATACTTAGTACTCCTGCGCCATGTATCATATATTAGGCTGGTTGTAATGGGAAGTATCATATACTAGTATCATGCATATGATACTAGTGTATGATACTACATCCGTAATGCATGGTATCATATGTTGGTATCATATAGGACTACATTTATTGTCATGCATGACACAAATTAGTATATGATACTCAAGCTCCTCTTTCCTCATTTAATTCAATGACACCTCATCAAAATTGCTTAGTTGGCATGCATGATACTACCTATGATACTCCCATTACGACCAGCCTTAGTATCATGTAGTACTTTATTTATTGCCATGTACATGACACATAGTTCACGAGCGCTCACTATATGTACCACCTTTTTTTTCAATTTCAAGTTTTGCTCCATGGCGCAATCCATCGATACTACTACTATACAAAAGTGGAGTATATACATTTTTTAAAAGGCTAGAGGGCGGGGCAGTCTAGCTCGGTCGGTTTCACGAGAGGCGAGGGCCTTTGTGATTTAACGGCTCATTAATGCTGTCAAATCAAATAGTACTGCGGCGCCCGCTGCACGCCTGGCGCCTCCATTAAATCCCTCCATTAAACCCGCATGCAAACCGAGAATCCTACTCTGGCCACACGTCCGTTCATGAGTGGGCCGGAATTAAACGCAACACCGGCCGAGCTCCTCCCGTCTGCCCTCAGTTTAAACAAGGCCAGACGTCGGCCAAGCTCCTACCGTCCGCCCTCTATTTACATGAGGCCAGACAGACAGCGGGCAAGAATCGCACCCCTCCACCACTCCCCCATCTCCTCCTTCACCATTTTCTCCACCCTTCCGATGGCTTCCGCTGAGCCATTCTCCGGCATATTACCCGGCTGGGTGGCACGCCGAGCCCTCCGGATACGGGCGAGGCCGCTCGGTGCTTCACCAACCTCGCTTGGCCCTATAGAGCTAGTTGCCGCCCCAAGTAGGCGCGTGGTTCAGCAACTCGCCGCTCTAGTTCAGGTCGATAAGGAGTGACGAGTTGCTCCACGCCAGCACGGTGGCGAGCACGCCCGTACGGGCGCCATCGCTGCCGCCTCGTACCACGCCACCAGTGTCTGCGGTTGCCGCGCCTCCCGTGTCTGTGGGCGCGCCTCCCGTGCCTGCGGCAGCGCCATGCAGGCAGAGACAGAAGCCGGGGCGTGGAGAGGGACGAGTCGGTGGCCAGCTTCTTCGTGTCCACCGCCATCATTGAGGAGAAGTAGAACACGGGAGGCCGCCGCCACTTGGGACCCATGAAGGCCACCGCCGAGGCGACGACCGCGGATTCAGGTGGTTTCTTTGCTGCTTTGTCTCTTCCGAGGACCTTCGTTGACCCCGCAAGTGTCTGACGGACATGAGGAAGACAAAGGGATCCGCGGGCGGCCATTTAGAACTAAAATAAGTCTAGATATATCCATTTCTAGGACAAGTATTTCCGGACGGAGGGAGTATTAATTATACAAGAGAGCCGGATTGGCACCTCATAGTTCATGTAAATGTAATGAAATCCATCATGTTTATATGAAGATCTGGCTTTTTTATACGAAATCCTTCATGCTTATATGGAATAAGTCCGTGTTTGCACAAATTTCATCTGGTTGGTTAGAGTTGTAAAAATGTATGCCGCTGGCGTTTGATGTCGTCCTCCGTGGAAGGAAGCGAGAGGAAATTTGCCGGCTGCCGTTGGAGATGCTCTTTATGCAGGAAATAATAGAGTGACATCCAATCCATTTGAGTTAATTGCCTGTATGATTGTCCCTCTATAAAAAGTTAATTGCATGTACAGTGTACACGTGAATTGCAGGGTGGCTACAGCTTCGTACAGAAAGTTAAAAAGAAACAAGTCCATCCTTAATATTCTAAATACTATGTGGGTTCCACTGTCAGTACAATAGCGAAAAAAGTATATATTAAATAAGTAGAGTAATATATAATATAAAAATCTAAAGTTAAAAGACAGAATTCGAACTCATGTCATCGTGTTGCGAGCATCCGGCGCTAACCAGCCCAGCACATTTTTGTTGTAGACCATGCTGGAGATATATCTCCATGTCTACTCCTATATATACTCCATTCGTTCCTAAATATCTGTCTTTTTCAGATTTCAAATGGACTACCACATATGGATGTGTATGTAGACATATTTTAGAGTGTAGATTCACTCATTTTGCTACGTATGTCTTTTCAGGAAGGGGTCAGATTTGTCCTTGATTTATTTATGAGGTATCCAGATGGCACTGCACCGCCAAGAAAAGAGGGTAACATCAAAATTATGGACTACTTTTTTAAGTATGTTGGTAAGGTCCGGTCATAGTCACTTGTTGAAATCTCTAAAAAGACAAATACTCCCTCCGTCCGGAAATACTTGTCATCAAAATGGATAAAAGGAAATGTATCTACATGTATTTTAGTTTTAGATACATATATTTTTATCCATTTTGATGACAAGTATTTTCGGACGGAGGGGGTAGAAAACAGAGTTGGTGATGATGGTGTGCGTGCCATCCTGCAATATAGACAGTCGGATTTATATCTAACGGATAGGAAAGAAACTATGGCAATTTTGCAAAAATATACCAACGCGTCTCTCCAAGTTCGCAAATAAGGCCTTCCCTCGTTCATCCTTTTCTCTCATAAGATAAACTACTCATACAAATGCATCTTGATGTTCCGTGCAATGCACGGGCAGCTAGCTAATTTCTTTTAAAATAGTTGCTGCGATAATTGGGTTGAAGTGTTATATTTTATGTCTGCCCTGAATGATTTCAGATTCACTAGTAGTAACAAAGAAAATGTTGCCTTGTTAATTAACAGAAAACAGGGTGAAAACTATCACATGAGGCCGGTAAAAACAAGGCACACTGGGTTCAGCGTCATCGTCACTACAGCTATGCGCGCGCGAGAAGTCTACATATCGAGGCGGCTACCGAGCGAGGCACCAAGAAACAATGTTTGAGAGAGAAACCAATTGGCAGATTATGGTCAGATCGAGTTGTCACCCTTCTGCTGTCATTGTTGGGGGGGAGGGGGAGAAAGACGTATCGAGAATGTGCGCCGTAGGCACAGAGGCACAACTAGCGAGTGTGTGTGTGTGTGTGTGTGTGTGTGTGTTTGAAAGAGGAGTAGATAGATTATTATCAAGATCGATGTGCCACCATACTCCTTCAGTGCTGGGCAGTGTGTGTGTGTGTGTGTGTGTATGTTTGAGAGAGAATCCAGTCGATAGATTAGTATCAAGATCGAGGTGTCACCCTACTCCTTCGGTGCCGAGTAGTGTGTGTGTGTATGTTTGAGAGAGAAGCCAGTCGATAGATTAGTATCAAGATCGAGGTGTCGCCCTACTCCTTCGGTGTTGGGAAGCGTGGGTGTGTGGGGGGGGCAGTGACACTCACATATCTCTACTCTTATAAAAATATAGTTGGTGATGATGGTGTTCCTGCCATCCTGCAATATAGGCCATCCGATTTATATCCTACGGACAGGAAGGAAAATATGGCAATTTTGCAAAAAGATACCCACACCCCTCTCCGCATTTGCAAATAAGGCATTCCCTCGTTCATCCTTTTCTCCCACAAGATAAACTTCTCATACAAATTCATCTTGATGTTCCGTGCAACGCATGCACATCTTGCTAGTAGGGAGAAGGAGTTTGTGTGACACATATCTAGCTATATTAAGGGATAGGTAGATAGCATATGTGTGAGAGACATTATTATACTTTGAGACATTAGTGGCTGCGGGTGGGCGGAACTAAAGGGGTGGGCGTGTTAGACATAGAGAGCGTGTGTGTTTATGTGTGAGAGACTTGTAGGACAGGGTAGAAAGACGAATTTAACCCCGACGGAGGGAGAGAAATACACGAAGTGCGTGTGTGTGATTCCGATGCCCATAGGGAAATGAGATATGTATGCGTGTGAGAGAGATTGTACAATTCATTCACGTATCACTATCTAGCGATTGTGGACGTGCATCGCTTGAACATAAGTCAATATCTACTTCGTATCGTGGCCAAAGGTACAATATCGATTCAATGTTGTAAAGATTGGGCACTCACATATCACATTTTTTTCTATTTAAATAAACCTTTTCAGTTGTGCATGCCAAAGTTACAGTGATGTTTCTTCAAACAACCAATGTAGCTATCATGCACATGCACCATTATTACTCTTGCATTCAAATTCATTAGTCTTGGATGATTTAAGTTTCTATTTTGAAGTAATATATGTAATATTCATATATGAATTCAACGGGTACGCAATTTATGAAATGGAGGCTATGTAATTATATGAGGTAACACTTTTAAGTAGCTAACTACAATATCCATTTCTTTTTGTGCGCCTCTACACTAACACGTCAATGCATTATGTTTAAAGTAAATAACCAATGGCACTAAATTATCTATTTACACGAGAAATACATAGGCTAAGCCGTTTGATCCCTTTTTTTGAGAACGCGCCACTACACCCGTACGATTGGCCGCGCCCGTGTGAACGTCCAAGTTATCGGCGCATCATCCCGAGTTATTGTCCTTTTTTCTGGGGTGGACTTCACACCAGTTATTAACTGCTGAAGCGTGCCCCATGTCCACAGTCTAGCATGACCTTTCCGCTAGCACGGTCCAAAATTAGTTGAAACTGGATACAAACGATCCCGCGGACGACAAAATCTCCCGCCTCCTTCTAAAATTTCCGCCACCTTAGTCTTTAGCATGTGAAATCCCCCTTTTGTCCTTGGTGCACGGAGACCAACAGTTACAATACCGCCCTCATCTACATGATAGGTCGGGGCTGCTTTGGTAACTTTCGGTTCCCCCGACTACACGGCACCCCCATTTCATCTCCCCCTCCTGCAAAAATGACTAACTACACAGCACCAGAGCATATTACATCCCGCCGTCCGTACTTCATCGCCCTTTCTCCCCTCCCCTCTTGAAATCCTAGACTGCTCATCCACCGGTGTACCATAGCTCATTCACTGCTGGCGGCGTCCACCTCGCCGGATCTGCTTCTGCGGCCGCATCTACCCTCCCACCTCCCCTAGAAACAAGTAGACTGCTCATCCACCACTGTACCCTAGCCCATTCAGTGCCGGCCTTGTCCACGGCGCCGTATATAATTCGCCGGTACTCTCGTCAACCGCCGTGCATCTGCAACAGATCCAAAGTAGTAGAATAGTAGTATTTGTTCACAAACTTGGAAGAAATCACTATTGTTTTGATATACTCCTAATATATTACTCCCTCCGTACCTAAATATTTGTCTTTTTTGAGATTTCAAATGTACTATCACATACGGATTATATAGACATATTCTAGTGTTTCTAGCAAGATGCCCGCGCGGTGCACGAAGTTGATTGAAAAGGTAAGAACAACTTATAAATTGATGGATGGAGTACTAGTTACAGTGATGCATATAATAAAGCAAAGGGATCACACATGTCGGTATTGACTGGAACGAGAATGCAACAACACAATAAGAATTAAGGCCACGATGATGCGATCGTAGTGGTGGTTAGAGAAGGCAAGAAGAAAGATGGATCCACGAGCGTACGACCTCCTCCTCCTCAACTTAGCGCGCCGGGCCACCGACCGGCGGCTAAGGAGCGGCGGCTTTTGTGGCGAGGTCGAGGTGCTTCTCAACAAAGGCATCCAAGGCTTCCAGCTGGTTGAGGAAGGCCAACATCATAGCGTCCTCACTGGCCTTGTAGATACCTATGTACACGATTTGCTCGTACGCGTGGATGTGTAGGTCGAAGAATTCTTGCAGGGCGAGGCGCCTCGCGGCGAGCGCGACCTCCAGGTGGACATTCTTCGTGGCGTCGGCGGGCAGTCGCAGGGCCACCAGTGCTTGAAAGAAGTTCCGGCCATGGAGGCCGATTAGGGTGGCAGGCAATGAGGAGCCCGGGCGCGCGGGCTGGAGGAGTACGGCGATGTCGTCCGTGAGCTTCTTGGGGACGGTGAACTTGTTGCTAGTGGCAACGATCATCTGGTCCAACTGAGAGTCGTAGTTGGCGTCGACGGCGGCCATCCACCAGCCGGTCTCCAACACCGTCTGGAGACGATCCTCGGCGCCATGCCGCAGGCCGGCGTCGTGGACCATCTGGCGAGCCGCTGGCCGCTCACGCGCATTGCCGCCATGGGTCTGGAGCAAGCTCTTTTGCTCTTAGTGTAGGTGCTTAGGCAAATGCTTAGGTGTGTACGATGTGGTAGATGCATTGGAATGGAGGGACGCCTTTATATGAGGGCAATGAGGGCAAGCTGCGTTGCATTCACATCGTGCAGCCTCTTTTCCCGGACCTCCTCCCATTATTTCCCTCATGCATTAATTGAAGGAGAATGCATTGGCCGTTCAACATATCGGACACCGCTACTCCCTCCCTCCTCTGCATTAAAGCCGTATCGGGAACTGCGCCGCCCGCTATCAAATCGAATACTCCCTCTGTCTAGGTGAGTATTAAGTTATCTTACGAAAACTAAATACTAGTAAACACATAGGCGTGGTGCATTAACTCTCAAGTTATTTCTTATTTTTTGACATAAATAGAGGAATCAACGAAGAAGAGATGTGGGGCTTGTATGCTTTTAATGACTTGAGACTGTCAAACATGACATGCAGTGGTCAGTTCGTTGCACAAGAACAAATACAACCCACGTCAGCACACACGCATCTTATAGCATCACATCCAACAGCTATAAAAGATGAATGAGACCAAATTATATCTCATCTAGATGAGTTCTAGCAAAACTTTATTAATAATACTTAGTACTCCTGCGCCATGTATCATATATTAGGCTGGTTGTAATGGGAAGTATCATATACTAGTATCATGCATATGATACTAGTGTATGATACTACATCCGTAATGCATGGTATCATATGTTGGTATCATATAGGACTACATTTATTGTCATGCATGACACAAATTAGTATATGATACTCAAGCTCCTCTTTCCTCATTTAATTCAATGACACCTCATCAAAATTGCTTAGTTGGCATGCATGATACTACCTATGATACTCCCATTACGACCAGCCTTAGTATCATGTAGTACTTTATTTATTGCCATGTACATGACACATAGTTCACGAGCGCTCACTATATGTACCACCTTTTTTTTCAATTTCAAGTTTTGCTCCATGGCGCAATCCATCGATACTACTACTATACAAAAGTGGAGTATATACATTTTTTAAAAGGCTAGAGGGCGGGGCAGTCTAGCTCGGTCGGTTTCACGAGAGGCGAGGGCCTTTGTGATCTAACGGCTCATTAATGCTGTCAAATCAAATAGTACTGCGCCGCCCGCTGCACGCCTGGCGCCTCCATTAAATCCCTCCATTAAACCCGCATGCAAATCGAGAATCCTACTCCGGCCACACGTCCGTTCATGAGTGGGCCGGAATTAAACGCAACACCGACCGAGCTCCTCCCGTCTGCCCTCAGTTTAAACAAGGCCAGACGTCGGCCAAGCTCCTACCGTCCGCCCTCTATTTACATGAGGCCAGACAGACAGCGGGCAAGAATCGCACCCCTCCACCACTCCCCCATCTCCTCCTTCACCATTTTCTCCACCCTTCCGATGGCTTCCGCTGAGCCATTCTCCGGCATATTACCCGGCTGGGTGGCGCGCCGAGCCCTCCGGATACGGGCGAGGCCGCTCGGTGCTTCACCAACCTCGCTTGGCCCTATAGAGCTAGTTGCCGCCCCAAGTAGGCGCGTGGTTCAGCAACTCGCCGCTCTAGTTCAGGTCGATGAGGAGTGACGAGTTGCTCCACGCCAGCACGGTGGCGAGCACGCCGGTACGGGCGTCATCGCTGCCGCCTCGTACCACGCCACCAGTGTCTGCGGTTGCCGCGCCTCCCGTGTCTGTGGGCGCGCCTCCCATGCCTGCGGCAGCGCCATGCAGGCAGAGACAGAAGCCGGGGCGTGGAGAGGGACGAGTCGGTGGCCAGCTTCTTCGTGTCCACCGCCATCATTGAGGAGAAGTAGAACACGGGAGGCCGCCGCCACTTGGGACCCATGAAGGCCACCGCCGAGGCGACGACCGCGGATTCATGTGGTTTCTTTGCTGCTTTGTCTCTTCCGAGGACCTTCGTTGACACCGCAAGTGTCTGACGGACATGAGGAAGACAAAGGGATCCGCGGGCGGCCATTTAGAACTAAAATAAGTCTAGATATATCCATTTCTAGGACAAGTATTTCCGGACGGAGGGAGTATTAATTATACAAGAGAGCCGGATTGGCACCTCATAGTTCATGTAAATGTAATGAAATCCATCATGTTTATATGAAGATCTGGCTTTTTTATACGAAATCCTTCATGCTTATATGGAATAAGTCCGTGTTTGCACAAATTTCATCTGGTTGGTTAGAGTTGTAAAAATGTATGCCGCTGGCGTTTGATGTCGTCCTCCGTGGAAGGAAGCGAGAGGAAATTTGCCGGCTGCCGTTGGAGATCCTCTTTATGCTGGAAATAATAGAGTGACATCCAATCCATTTGAGTTAATTGCCTGTATGATTGTCCCTCTATAAAAAGTTAATTGCATGTACAGTGTACACGTGACTTGCAGGGTGGCTACAGCTTCGTACAGAAAGTTAAAAAGAAACAAGTCCATCCTTAATATTCTAAATACTATGTGGGTTCCACTGTCAGTACAATAGCAAAAAAAGTATATATTAAATAAGTAGAGTAATATATAATATAAAAATCTAAAGTTAAAAGACAGAATTTGAACTCATGTCATTGCGTTGCGAGCATCCGGCGCTAACCAGCCCAGCACATTTTTGTTGTAGACCATGCTGGAGATATATCTCCATGTCTACTCTTATATATACTACATTCGTTCTTAAATATTTGTTTTTTTCAGATTTCAAATGGACTATCACATATGGATGTGTATGTAGACATATTTTAGAATGTAGATTCACTCATTTTGCTACATATGTCTTTTCAGGAAGGGGTCAGATTTGTCCTTGATTTATTTATGAGGTATCCAGATGGCACTGCACCGCCAAGAAAAGAGGGTAACATCAAAATTATGGACTACTTTTTTGAGTATGTTGGTAAGGTCCGGTCATAGTCACTTGTTCAAAATCTCTAAAAAGACAAATACTCCCTCTGTCCGAAAATACTTGTCATCAAAATGGATAAAAGGAAATGTATCTAGACGTATTTTAGTTTTAGATACATATATTTTTATCCATTTTGATGACAAGTATTTTCGGACGGAGGGAGTAGAAAATAGAGTTGGTGATGATGGTGTGCGTGCTGTCATGCAATATATGCAGTCGGATTTATATCTAACGGATAGGAAAGAAACTATGACAATTTTACAAAAATATACCCACACGTCTCTCCACATTCGCAAATAAGGCCTTCCCTCGTTCGGCATTTTCTCTCACAAGATAAACTACTCATACAAATGCATCTTGATGTTTCGTGCAACGCACGGGCAGCTAGCTAATTTCTTTTAAAATAGTTGCTGCGATAATTGGGTTGAAGTGATATATTTTATGTCTGCCCCGAATGATTCAGATTCACTAGTAGTAACAAAGAAAAGGTTGCCTTGTTAATTAACAGAAAAAGGGTGAAAACTATCACATGAGGCCGGTAAAAACAAGGCACACTGGGAGGAGCAGCCAGGGAGATTTGCCCCTATTCGCCGGCCATGTAGCCTAGCAGGACATAGCATCGTCGAGGACCAGGCCAGATGGGACCAGTGGCGACAGCTCGCTGGAGGAACCCTAGTGCTGCAGGCAGGGGATCGAGGTAGAGGGAAAGGGGAGAGGAGATGCAAGCGGGAAGGTCAATGAATGCTTGCGTGTTTGTTTTTACTTGAGGGTCAAGTGTGACACGGGCGTCAGCAGTTGCATTTTGAGTGTAATATAGGCAGACAACAGAGTCATTTCACTATTCCCCTTCCCTTCAATTTGTAGTGAGGTTCTACCCGAAACACCCCCCCCCTCCAAAGCGAAATTAGTTAAGCCCAAGCCCATAACTCAAAAATGACTTCTTTACGTCTTTTATGGCTTATTTTGACAATATGCCCTGAAAAGGCGGAATCAAACTGGCCCTTAACCTGCAATTCAATTGTGCGTGCAATGATGAATCACTCCTGCCTACTATCTGTACATTTAGGCATCATCATACATGGCATAACCTAATACATGTGCATTCCATTGTAGAATCTGGAATATGCAATGTTTATGTTAGTTCATACGTTGTACATGATGTTTAAATGCCCCTTAAATCTTGTCAGTCAAGTGATGGTCTTTAAGCCTACTTCTTTGCTTCTTTTCTTGATATGTAAGATTTGCTCACACATTTGTTCAATTGCTTGTTTGCATCAGCCAGCCATACTAGGACTGTTTGCTTTGATTACTTGTTGTTCTTGACCTAACACTCTAAGAGAGCTTGTCAATGATTTAAACACTAAGGGCTGTTGTAGTGGGGCCTCGTCTAACTCATAGGTGACATAAAGGTTTGGCTATACACTACAGTAGGCTCTCTAAGAGTACCTGGAGATCCAGTTTGAAGGTATGCCTAGTTTTTACATAGTGCAGACATAGTAAATGCTCATTTCATTGTGTGCAAGTGCAAGAGATGTGGCATGTTTCATTATGTGGTGTTGTTTTGTTATAATCTCATCCTTTTGTGTTCACAGACTGGAAAGTATGCATATTTATCTCCAAGGAGACGAGTAATTAGTTTGTGTCACCTTGCAGAGGGGGTGCAATGAAGATAAGATTGAGGATTTCCATGTACAAGATTATAGGAAAGAGCCTTGCAAGAGAAGTAGGATCTGCGCTGAGCCTCTTCAACCTACTAAGGTAAGTCATTTTATGCAACTCAAGAGTTCAATTCCTTGTTTGTTTCAGGCATAGTTAATTTTCTCTTTTCAATTGCTTTATTTCTCCTAACATAATGAGATGCCCAAATAATTATGCCCGATGTTCGGTACTTGTATCACTTTAGTTGACATAATTAAAGGCGTTCCCATTTAATTACTCTGCCGAAGTGTGCCTGAAGCTTTGAAGTCTATTAACCAACTATTATTGCATGAGGCTCACAATCTAGTTTATACTACGCTAATGATTGCATAGTTTTGCCTGTTGTAGTATGTTTGTATGAAACCCTCTGCTGTTCATTATGCTCCCAAAGACTTTAATTAAGGTACAGAATGGCCAACTGCTTGCTTACTTATACACAACGTGCTGTCTAAATTTGTAACTTGTCTGTGTTTTCGATTGGGCCCCAACATCATGCTCCTCTGGTGAGCTAAGAGGGATTTCTGTATGCAGGCTGCACAGACTATCTTTTTTATAATTTTTAAAATATCACCTGCTTATGCTTCATGACGAGTAACATTTTTTTGTGAAAGTGACATGTAACATTATTGTTAGTCCTGTTTTGCCATGTAGTACAAAATAGTGTCTTGTTCGCTTCACTGTTGTAACTATATTTTTGCCCTAGTCATGTGTACTTACAGAACATTTTAGGATGAAGTGACATCAATTATGGATTGGAATTGGAATGTGCTGATGTTCTCAAGCATCAACTAGAGGTGGCAAGACAACATGTACATGATTGTCAACGTATAATCAACAAGTTGAGACTAGACATGCAGGTATTAGATGCAGGAGTCAAAAAAATAAAACAAGACACCGAGGTAACCATGAAAGAATTGGATATTTTGCAGACTGAAATTTGTGCTATCTGAACCCGGCCAATCCTATTTTCTAAAGAGATTATAGTTCAAATGGAGTTAAGTTGATGCGCGTCCATGATGTATGAGCTGTATTTGCCCAGTGTATGTAATTTGCTGTTTATGTATGCTTTATTATCACCTGTGCCGAACAGTAATGCTCAGTGGGTATAATCGGCTGTAATTTCTTTATTGTATAGTGTAGGATTATTCTATCTTTCTATGCCTTGATCTCTTTGTTGTATAGTGTATGCTTTTTAGAGGTGATAGTATTGAGTATGATAATTCTTTGAATATGCTATATCGTTCAAACAAGGGCTAACTCGCCCGACCAAGGCCCTTCACGGTCCGTCGGATTCATGGGCCTTCTACGTCTCGCAGGATCCATGGGCCATCTACTTCTCGCGGGATCCATGGGCCTTCTACGTCTCGCAGGATCCATGGGCCTTCTACGTCACATAGGATCCATGGGCCGCCGACTCATTTATGGGTCTTGTACGGGCCTTTAATGGGACGTAGACGGGCCTATAATGGAAATCATACGTTTTATGGGCTGACCATAACGGGCCGTTAATAGGCCGTACTTGGTGATGCTATGAAAATGGCCCAACAGGCTAATGGACCACAAACGGGCCGACTGTAACGACGGGCTGAATTTGGCCCACAAGCAGAAAATGACAGTAACGGGTCGTAAGTAACCGAATGCTGCAAATGAGCCCAAGAATAAATGGGCCCTTAGAAGGCCGAAAGTTAACTTGGGCTGGAAACGTCCCAACGGAATAACCGCCCGTTAATGGGTATAAAGTGTTACACTGTTCATTACGGGCCAGTTTCACTGTGGGTCGTTAATGGGTGTAAAGTAATACACTGTTCATTACGGGCCAGTTTCAGCACGGGCCGCTAATGGGCCAAGAGTTACAAAGGGCCTCATATGGGCCGAAAGACGTCATGGGCCATACATGGGCCAGAAGTGAAAATGGGCTGGAATCATATTGGATGGCCCAGATGACGCTACTGGCCTAATTCACATAGGGCGTAACGGGCCTTGGGTTAGCGGGCTGTAAATGGGCTGTATGCTAACAGGCCGTTAACAGGCTTTCCATGGGCCGACCCACCAGCTTTTGACCAAGTCAAACGGGCCGGCCTTTTCATAGGAATGGGCCACTGTTGGGCCTTGCCACGTGTCGACGTATCATAGGCGCCTTCTGTCCAGTGAGTAGATGACATCTGTCCCAATGATGAGCCGACACGTGTTTCCTCCAGCCAATGATGATTTTACACGTGGAAAATCCCCATTGGTCGGGGCTGTTAACGGGTTATCGGATCCAAAACCCGACCCGATAGCTTAACGGCGTTCCGTTATGGTGGATGCCACGTGTCGGTCACCCTTGACGAAAGCACTTCTGTGACGCGCGATTTATCGTCATGGAAGTGGACACTTCCGTGATGATAATTTTGGTAATGTCATGGAACACTTCTACGATAGCACATGTATGACTATCTTGATTCTATCATAAAATCATAATGGATGTACATGCATGACAAAAAACGCGACCTACTGTGACAAACACGTATCATCACAGAAGTGTATTTTTTTGTAGTGATGTATAAGTCATGAAGAAAGCAATAGCAACATACTAAACGATCAAGCGCTAAGCTAACGGAATGGGTCAAGTCAATCACATCATTCTCTAATGATGTGATCCCGTTAATCAAATGACAACTCATGTCTATGGTTAGGAAACACAACCATCTTTGATTCAACGAGCTAGTCAAGTAGAGGCATACTAGTGACATTATGTTTGTCTATGTATTCACACATGTACTAAGTTTCCAGTTAATACAATTCTAGCATGAATAATAAACATTTATCATGAAATAAGGAAATAAATAATAACTTTATTATTGCCTCTAGGGCATATTTCCTTCAACACATTCAGAACCTTCCTTCCTGGCGGCCTCGCCTCTTTGTGTTGTGCAGTCCAGCTGTCGACTTTGACCTGGAGGGGCTAGAGAGGATGACTTGATCCAGATCGAGATGCACACAACGTATATATGCATGAATGAGACGGAGTTAGGGCATCCGACGGCAACCCACAAATATTTTCCCGTACGCCACAGACGGGGGTACCAGTCCGCGGACATGGATGCGTGAGAACGTCATCCAACAGTAGTCGCAAACATCTCAAACTTTCTTTGTAACAAATCGAATGAATTTCATGCAAACGCGACCAATTTTCATACAAACATGATGGATTTCATACGAAGACGACGTATTTCATTACATTTCAAACATTTAGAACAAAAAAATACCCACTCCTAAACCTATCCTACCGCGGCGACGGCCGGCGTCCAAGCTGGTGTTCTCCTCTATCTGTTGTCTCCATGAGGACTGGCAACAAGACCGATGAAGTGAAGGTGCGGTCTCCGGCGAGGAAGAGTAGAACATGGAGGAAGATTCGGCCCACTTGGGGCAGAAGGCTCCGCCGCCTCCTGTGACCTACTCATCCTCAAAGGAGACCGTGACCTGTCCGTCGCTGGTGGACGTGAGGTCCACAATGGAAATGGTCGCGTCGGTGTTGTCTTCGTCCCGATGCGCCTCCGCGACGGCCGCTTCCTGGCGAGCGGCGTCTTGAGCACGGACGGCATCATAGATGGCATGCTGCTCCGCCACGAAGTTGGGGTTCGTCGCGGCCATGACCGCCACGGCCTCCTCGGTCGCGCGCTTGTCGTAGATCTGGCCCTCCGCCAGCCGGTGTTGCTCCAGGAGAAATAAATTGCACGGTTGTTCTCCCCGCGCCTGCTGGAATGCCGATGTGGTAGTGCGTATGTGCCTGCTCCATGGTGAATCCGATGTCGAAGCCCGTCTCCATCGTGGTATCGTCCTCGTCGCCGGAGACCTCGGACGAGTTGGCCGGCAAGCCGACCTTGATCCGCCTGGCACAGCGGCTATGCCAGGCGGCCATCTCGTGCTTCATCTTCAGCGACAAACTGTCCCACGGTGCTTTCCCGCTGGCGGTCATGGCGGATGTGGAGGAAAGAAGTAGGATGTGGAGCGGATGCGTTTTTCTATGAAGATGGTCGGGTGTGGCTGCCCTTAATTAGCGGATTCCGGTGAGGCCGGGCATCAATGTGGGACACCTGAGTGGGTTTCTCGGTCGGCTAGCCTTCTTAATGGTGGCATACGGACAGACGGGGCATTGAACGGGTGTGGTAGATATCCGTCCAGTCCGGTCCAATCACATGTATTCGGTATTGAACAGGCGCGGACACCGAAGACACGTCGCAGGCAGTGCCCTCGGCTAGCGAGCTGGTTCAATGCCGGTCACAGTGAGAGGTCGTGCGCTCTTCAATGGGGAGCGGCCGTTCTAGAGCGGCATGAATGCTGGCAGCTGGCGCGGGACGTGAACGCATGCGGCCATGGATGGTGGGTTTGGGTGGGTAAGCGTGCGCGGTATCAGCCCGAACTCCCGTAGAGCCCCCACATTTGTCTCCTATTTGCGAAAGAAATCGCCTCTGGACCGCTCTGCAGACCGATACAGATCAGTATTGGATGGCTTCCGCGGTCCGGACAGCATGGTCCGAACGATGAATTCCGGTTCGCCTTAAAGATGACCTTAGCAACATGATTACAAGCCTGAAGACCGGCCATTTCACTTGACGTTCACGAGACGTAGAGGTGCGCACGAGTTGATAGACATGACGAGCGAACACTTTGATAAGCTCGTGTCAAGTGAACGGTATCTTTGAAGATCTTTTTTCCTTGAAATAAGCCATAAGATATTTATGATGCTAGTATTAACTAGATTAGGACTAGTGCTTAGTTCTCAACCACTGAGACGATCAAAAATGCTAAACATACGGACCCTTACATGAGTTTTACAGGGACATTCACTCTAATTCGCTCCCCCCCCCTCCCTCCCCCGACTTTCAGGTGGGTGGAGCCCCTTCCTCACCTTGATCCAATGATTAGTTGACAGCTCCACACCTGTCAGTAAAGCCCTGTAAAGAGCCCGTCGATGTAGCATTCCCGCTGAGACGACACTTGCTTGATCTCCACGCACACAACACAAGCTGGTGGTCGTGCTTTTCCATGGCTCATGGTACACAAATAGTCCCGCTAGGTGCAAAGCTTGCACCCAACCGCAGTTCACACATGTGACAGGACGAATGTACTGTTCACACTGATGAGTTACAGTCACATGACTAGTACAGTGTCGGTGCGGGTTACCACCCTTGTAGCACAGCGATATAGAGTCTTCGTCCGATGCACTAATCGCGGTTTAAATGATCCCATCACATGAGAAAATTGTACAACTACGAAGTATCAGGTCATTGTCCAAGCTTAGCTTAGGGTGAATGTGCATGGACGCCAGACAAACAACCAGTAGTGCGTTAATTTCAACTAACACGATCGCCGATCAAGGCTGTTTCCTAGCTAATGGCTCACTACCCGTGTAGTAGCATCCAGTAGCTAGCGCACCTAGCACTAGTAGAAAAGGGGGCAATGGTCCAGGCCGGGTCAGCCCATTAGTCCCGGTTCAATCCAGAACCGGGACCAATGGGGGCATTGGACCCGGTTCGTGAGCCCCGGGGGCCGGTCGGGCCTCGTGGGCCATTGGTCCCGGTTCGGCTGGACCTATTGGTTCTGGTTGGTGGGACGAACCGGGACCAATGCGCCTCGCTCCTGGCCCACCACTAGTGGTCCCGGTTGGTGGAGTGAACCGGGACCAAAGGCTGGCCTTTAGTCCCGGTTCGTGGCACGAACCGAGACCAATTAGTTGCCTATATCTATCCCTCACCCGTGAGCAGAGCACTCCCAGTGCTCCATTTTTCGTGGCCGGCGAGGGGAGAGCTTTGTGGTGCTCTAGCTCACCTCCTATGCACACGAGGTGTTCGATGGAATGCCCGAGCCACACTACTTAAGCTTTCTCCTCTCCAAGCTCGACCGCCAAACTCCATTTTCCTCAATATTTGTCTAGGTTTAGCGGTCCGTCACGTCCCATCCCCGTCTTCACCGCCGTCGATCGCCCGCGCCGATCTCGTCGCCGGCACCACCGTGGTGAGCCTTTTGTTCTTATCTTCTTTCTGAAAGGAAAAAAATCTTACTTGTATATTTATATAGATACTTGTATAATTTTCTTACTTTTATTATTGCATCTTATATAGTGCGATGGTTTTGGTATCCGCCCCCGTCGGCCCTCGTCCTGTCTATGATTCAGATGTGGTATATATTATCTTTTCATAACTATTGGTTCATTTATTGTTTATGACAATTATGCCAACCAACGTGACATAGATTTTATTTATCTAGGAGGTTGTTGAACCGGAAATTCCAACCGACCCTATTGTCGAGAGGTTAAATTTAGTTGAAGAAGAAAACAATTTATTGAAGGAAAAAATTAGAAAAATTGAGGAGGAGAAGATGATATTGGAGTTGCATGTTGCGGATGTCGTCGATGATCACAAGATCAAGATGGATGCAATGCGCTTGAAGATTAGAAAGATTAGAAAATATGCCATTCATACCGAGGCTTGGTTTCATTATGCCGTTGGATCAGTTGTTACATTGGTTGCGATTATGATCGCATTTGTTTTCGCATTGAATTTTTTTACATAGTTTCAGTGTATGGTTTAATTAATTTAGATGCTCTGCAGAGCTTTATGTTGTTAGATGAGAACTATGTATGTACTTTGGTTTTAATGTGATGATGAACTTCTATTAATTTGGTCACTTAATTATCTATTCATGATGTTCTGTAATGATTTTTGACACACTTAATTATATATAATGCACGCATATGAACCGGCAATGGATGTACGGTTCAAGACACACCTCCGAGTACATTAAGGGCGTGCATGATTTTCTCGAAGTGGCTGAGGCAAACAAGCAGAATGGTTTTATGTGTTGTCCATGCCCTATATGTGGGAATACGAGGTCTTACTCTGACCGGAAAATCCTCCACACCCACCTGCTTTACAAGGGTTTCATGCCACACTATAATGTTTGGACGAGGCACGGAGAAATAGGGGTTATGATGGAAGACGGCGAAGAAGAAGAGTACGATGACAACTATGTGCCCCCTGAATACGGTGATGCTACTTAACATCAAGAGGAACCAAACGATGTGCACGATGATGCTGCAACGGGCGAAGCTCCTGAAGATCAAGAGGAACCAGATGATGTGCCCGATGATGATGATCTCCGCCGGGTCATTGTCGATGCAAGGACGCAATGCGAAAGTCAAAAGGAGAAGCTGAAGTTCGATCGCATGTTAGAGGACCACAAAAAAGGATTGTACCCCAATTGCGAAGATGGCAACACAAAGCTCGGTACTGTACTAGAATTGCTGCAATGGAAGGCAGAGAATGTTGTGCCTGACAAAGGATTTGAGAAGCTACTAAAAATATTGAAGAAGAAGCTTCCACAGGAAAACGAATTGCCCGACACTCCATACGCAGCAAAGAAGGTCGTATGCCCTCTAGGATTGGAGGTGCAGAAGATACATGCATGCCCTAATGACTGCATCCTCTACTACGGTGTGTACAAGGATCTGAACGCATGCCCGGTATGCGGTGCATTACGGTATAAGATCAGACGAGATGACCCTGGTGATGTTGATGGCGAGCCCCCCAAGAAGAGGGTTCCTGCGAAGGTGATGTGGTATGCTCCTATAATACCACGGTTGAAACATCTGTTCAGAAACGGAGAGCATGCCAAGTTGATGAGATGGCACAGTGAGGACCGTAAGAAAGATGGGAAGTTGAGAGCACCCGCTGACGGGTCGCAGTGGCGAAAAATTGAGAGAAACTACTGGGATGAGTTTGCAAGTGACCCAAGGAACGTATGGTTTACTTTAAGCGCGGATGGCATTAATCCTTTTAGGGAGCAGAGAAGCAATCACAGCACCTAGCCCGTGACTCTATGTATGTATAACCTTCCTCCTTGGATGTGCATGAAGCAGAAGTTCATTATGATGCCAGTTCTCATCCAAGGCCCTAAGCAACCCGGCAACGACATTGATGTGTACCTAAGGCCATTAGTTGAAGAACTTCTACAGCTGTGGAATGAAAACGGTGTATGTACGTGGGATGAGCACAAACAGGAGGAATTTAACCTAAAGGCGTTGCTGTTCGTGATCATCAACGATTGGCCCGCTCTCAGTAACCTTTCAGGACATACAAACAAGGGATACCACGCATGCACGCACTGTTTACTTGACACCGATAGTATATACCTGGCAAGCTGCAGGAAGAATGTGTACCTGGGCCATCGTCGATTTCTTCCGACCAACCATCAATGTCGAAAGAAAGGCAAGCATTTCAAAGGCGAGGCAGATCACCGGAAGAAGCCCGCCATGCGTACCGGTGATCACGTACTTGCTATGGTCAATGATTTACACGTAATCTTTGGAAAGGGTCCCGGCGCACTAGCTGTTCCGAGTGACGCTGGGGGACACGCACCCATGTAGAAGAAGAAATCTATATTTTGGGACCTACCCTACTGGAAAGACCTAGAGGTCTGCTCTTCGATCGACGTGATGCACGTGATGAAGAACCTTTGCGTGAATCTGCTAGGCTTCTTGGGCGTGTACGGGAAGACAAAAGATACAGCTGAGGCACGGGAGGACCTACAACGTTTGCACGAAAAAGACGGCATGCCTCCAAAGTAGTATGAAGGTCCTTCCAGCTATGCTCTTACCAAAGAAGAGAAGGAATAATAAATATGGCAGAGAAAAAGTTTCAGAACCTAAAGTCTCATGACTGCCACGTGATTATGACGCAACTGCTTCCGGTTGCATTGAGGGGGCTTCTACCGGAAAACGTCCGATTAGCCATTGTGAAGCTATGTGCATTCCTCATTGCAATCTCTCAGAAGGTGATCGATCCAGAAATCATACCAAGGCTAAGGAGTGATGTGGTGCAATGTCTTGTCAGTTTCGAGCTGGTGTTCCCACCATCCTTCTTCAATATCATGACGCACGTCCTAGTTTATCTAGTTGACGAGATTGTCATTCTGGGCCCCGTATTTCTACACAATATGTACCCCTTTGAGAGGTTCATGGGATTCCTAAAGAAATATGTCCGTAACCGCGCTAGGCCAGAAGGAAGCATCTCCATGGGCCATCAAACATAGGATGTCATCGGGTTTTGTGTTGACTTCATTCCTGGCCTTAAGAAGATAGGTCTCCCTAAATCACGGTATGAGGGGAGACTGACTGGAAAAGGCACGCTTGGAAGGGACTCAATAATATGCAGGGACGGATATTCTTGGTCTCAAGCACACTACACAGTTCTACAGAACTCTACCTTGGTGACCCCGTATGTCGATGAACACAAGAACAGTCTGCGCTCCAAACAGCCGGAGCAGTGCGACGACTGGATTACATGTGAACACATCAGGACTTTCAGCAGTTGGTTGGAAGCACGTATCAGAGGTGACAACACAGTTTGTGATGAGCTGTACTTGTTGTCCAGGGGACCATCTTTGACTGTATTGATTTGGAAAGGATACGAGATAAATGGGAATACATTTTACACGATTGACCAAGATCAAAAGAGCACCAACCAAAACAGCGGTGTCCGCTTTGATGCAACAACCGAGAGGAGAAAGGACACATATTATGGTTACATAGTGGACATATGGGAACTTGACTACGGAGTAGATTTGAAGGTCCCTTTGTTTAAGTGCAAATGGGTCAATCTGCCAGGTGGCGGGGTACAGGTAGACCCACAGTACGGAATGACAACAATGGATCTGAAAAATCTTGGGTACACTGACGAACCGTTCGTCCTAGCCAATGATGTGGCACAGGTTATCCTTGTGAAGGACATGTCTACCAGACCGAGAAAGAGAAAAGATAAGGAAGCGAATACGTCATACGATGAGCCAAAGCGCCACATAGTTCTTTCAGGAAAAAGGGACATCGTGAGAGTGGAGGAAAAGACAGACATGTCTGAAGATTATGAAAAGTTTCAAGAAATTCCTCCCTTCAAAGTCAAGGCTGACACCAGCATCCTGATAAACGATGAAGATTATCCATGGTTACGGCGCAATAAGCAAATGACACAAGCGAAGAAAAAGTGAAAACTTTCTCCCGCAACTATTATGATGATACCATGCCAACTTTGTAACTGACGAGTATGATATCATTGTCCGTTTTGTACATGCACATGCTATGTGGGTCAATTTATGATACCATGCCAACTTTCAACTTTTTCAGAGTTCATTTGAAATGCTTTAATGTCTTATGGTTCGGCCCTCGTAATAATTAAAAATAGCAACAATAAGTATTTTGTTGTAAGTAGAAACAAAATAAAATAAATAAAGCAAGAAAGAAAACAAAAAAACAAAAAAGTGTTTTCAAATTTGAAAACTAATGGCACTAACAGAAAGTTTATAATTTTCCTAAAACTAAAAGCAAAAACAATTAAAAAATAAAGCAAAAAACAAAAGAAAATAAATAATGCAGAAAACAAAAGAAAAAACTGAAAAATAAATAAATATAGCAACAATAAGTAAAGAAAACAAAAAAAACAAAAAAAAATGCCTCCTACTGGGCCCCCACGGCCTGAATACGACTAGAAACCCTACTATGGGCCAGGATTCAGGCCCGCAGTAGGCCTAGAAGGCCCATTAGGCAAAGCAATAGCAAGTAGGCCTGAAAGCCTGCGGTGGAGAGGAGCTCGAGAGGGGTGCGGCAGTGGGGCTTATAAACCACTGCGCGCCCCTCTCAACTAGCAAGGTGGGACTAAACTTTGGCCCCGAGGCGGGCAGCACAGAGGCCTTTGGTCCCGGTTGGTGCACCAACCGGGACTAAAGGGAGGCATTAGTCCCGGTTTGTGCCACGGACCGGGA
>NC_041383.1:788942870-788948392 GCF_002162155.2 Triticum dicoccoides
GCCGCCCCTTCCCCGACCCCGTCGCCGTCGCCGCGCGCGCCGCCCCTTCCCCAACCCCGTCGCCGTCGCCCCGACCACACGCCGCCGCCTTCGGTCCGGCCGCCGGCGCCCTTTCCTCTTATTTTTTTGTGCATTTTATGTATATATTCTCTGTGTATATATGTATATGTTCTCTGTGTGTATATGTTCATATATGCAAAAGTTAGATTTTAGAAAAACTTTATATATGCAAAAGTTTATATCTGCAAAAATTTATACATATATGTAAGTATATATGTATGTATAGATGTATGGATGTGGATACATGAGGGGGGTCGATATACCCCCTCTCCGATAGCATTTTTGTGCATTTTAGGTTAGTCTATATATATGTTGATGTATATATGCAAAACATAGCTTTTTAGAAAAAATACTATTTTTTCTGTTGATGATATGATGATGTTTTTTTCATATATGTATTATTTTTTTAAGTTCCTAGTAGATACTGATTTTAGGTTAGTGCATTTTAGGTTAGTGTAGAGGAGAAATTTAAAGTAAAATAAGGAAAAGGAAGAAAAGAGGAAGAAGGAAGAAGGAAGAAAGAAGAAGAAAAGGAATGAGAGGAAAAAGGAAAATAAGAAGATGAAGAAGAGGAGAGGAAGAAGAGGAGAAATAAATAAGAAGAGGAAAAAAGAAGAAAAAGAAGAGGAGAAGAAGAAAGAAATAGAGGAGAAGAAGAAAAAATAGAAAAAAAATCTATTTTTTCTTCTTCTCCTCTATTCCTTTCTTCTTCTCCTCTTTTTTTTCTTCTTCTTTCTTCTTCCTTCTTCATCTTTTCTTCCTTTTCCTTAATTATTTTCCTTTCTCGTCGTTGTCGCGTCGTTGTCGATATAACCCCCTCGAGATAACTTTGACATGAGGGGCGGTCGATATATATACCCCCTCGGCCCTCTCGCTCGACCAAAACTCTCGAGGACACCCAAACCCTAGAGAGAAAACGATGTTGGTCTCCTACGCCCTCCCGCCGCGCCCCTACCCGACAAATTAACTCTCTCGAGGCCACCCAACAAATTTACCAAGTTAAAAGAGCGTTGTCTTCAAGGCCACCCCAAACCTTTGAAGCGTTGTTGTGTCGAGGCGACCCCAAACCCTAGAGAAGCAGCGTCGAGGCCACTAACATGATTCCTTATTATGATTAGCTGGCTAGTTCTACGTTTGCCACTAATATATATATATATATATATATATATATATATATATATATATGTATATGTACCATGTTTGAATAATAATTGACATGTTGTAAATATTTGCAGAAACTATGGAGCACTGCCGAGACGAAGAAACAGAAGCGATATTGAGGGACATAATCGCAAATGCAAGGGATGAAGTTGCATCATTTCTCGTCGACACCGTTGGTCAGATGGAAGAACAGGGTGAAGAAGAGGGCTATCTTCATGATGGCTTCGGCCCAATAATGCCGGTACAAGAACAGGACTATGTTCATGATGGCTCCGGTGACACAATGGAGGTACAAGAAGGACACCGTGCTGACTGCTCCGGTGACCGAACCGAGCCCGGCCATGTATATATATTAGTTAAGCCCGTGCTGACTAGTTAATTGATGCTTCCATTGTTTTGGTATATGTACACATATTAATTACTCTCGCCTTTCTTCCTTATAATTTCTAGCCCTCCGGATCGAGCACAATTTCGGTAAGGAGACGAGGCCTGAAGAAAAAGTTGAGCTCGGATGAAAAGTTTGAGATCATAGAAATCGCGCCCGACGGCGAACCGATTGAACCCATTCGGACAAGGAAGGCATTTTCTGCTCAGTGCGGGGTTCTTGTTAGGGAGAAGATCCCGATCAGCATCCAGCAATGGTAT
This sequence comes from Triticum dicoccoides, assembly GCF_002162155.2. Lineage (NCBI taxonomy): Eukaryota > Viridiplantae > Streptophyta > Magnoliopsida > Poales > Poaceae > Triticum > Triticum dicoccoides. The sequence goes on from NC_041383.1 coordinate 788,944,737, forward strand.
AAGCCTAAGGAGGAATACCCTGAGGTGTCTTATGTCAATGATATGCAGAAGGAATATCTTTGGACTGAGCTGAAGGCAAATTTCACCCTACCGCCAGAGGAGGATCCGGAGAAGCCAGTTAAAGAAGAATTAATCAAGTCTTGTGCTCTTAAGAAGATGGCAACCCTAATGAGGAGGTGGAGGAAAGAGCTGAACCAGTTTGTCAAAAATAAAAAGACACCAGAATTCATCGGCAAATATGAGAAGATCAAAGATCACTGGCCCGCATTTGTGGCCCACAAGACATCGGAAAAGAGTAAGAAGATGTCGGAGACAAACAAGAAAAATGCTGCGGAGAAGACGCTTCACCATCGCACGGGGTCAGGTGGCTACCTGCAAGCCCGGCCTAAGTGGTCCAAGGCTAAGAATGATCTGCTTGAAAAAGGGATCGAAGCAGAGACAATGAGATGGCCAGACCGTTGCCGAACTTGGTTCTTTGGGTCTGGCGGAACCTTGGACCCTGTAATAGGGTTTTGCCAGTGGACGGACGAGCAACTGGAAATACCAGTCAAGAACCTTCGACACTATATCGATGCAGCGCAGCGAGGGACGTTCCTTCCAAACAGGGAGAAGGACGAGCTCACAATGGCCCTTGGGAATCCTGAGCACCCTGGACGGACATGAGGCACGCCAGGCTCCATTCTGTGGAAGGTTGGTTTTCCGGACACAGGGGGTTACAAAACCCACGAGAGGAGGAAGAAACTGGAGTAGGACCAATGCAGGCGCTGCACGAAAGGGTAATGGGGCTAGAGGATCGAGAAGAGGAACGAGAAGCAGCAGATCACAGCAAACGACCTGCCGAAGCTTCCCCCGAAGCTACCCCGCCATCTCAGCGGAGAAGCAGCGTGGCTTCCCCCGAGCTGCTTCAGCCGGAGCATGTCTTGACGGCTCCTGCCAGCTATCCCGTGGATGGTATCACGGAGTCTCAAAATTGCCACATTATGGCGCGATGGATGAATTTGAAGGTCAAGGCGGCTGTTGGCCAAGTTTATCCTAGTGGACCCGGCACAACTTATCACTGCCAGCCGATTCCAGAAGGATATGCTAAGGTGATGGTGGATGAAATAACGGAGGGATTTGAGGACCTCCCGCTTGAGCACCCTGCCGGTGAAGGGGAGACTAGGCTGGGTTGTGCTCTGAAGACTCCATGCCTATGGAAGAAGGAGTTCATCAACCTTCTGAACTTGACGCCTCCGCCTCCTCCTCCTGCTCCGGCGAGTCAGGGCACTCCGCCTCCTCCACCGCCTCCTCCTCTGGCGAGTGACGATCAGGGCACGCGTGGCGGCACTCCGCCTCCTTCTCCGGCGCATGGCGGCACTCCGCCTCCTTCTCTGCCTGCGCCGGCGCTCCCGAGCAGCCAGCAGCATCCTCCTTCTCCGCCTCGCCAGCAAGGGCGGAAGAGACCCGCCGCCGTCCCAGTTGCTTCGACGCGTCGTACTCCTTCTCCTCCGCCTCGTAAGCAAGCACGAAAGAAGAGAGACGCCGCAGCCGCTCCGTCTGCTCCGGCGTCTAGCAGCACAACCAGAGGCGGGAGACAATACAAATACGGTCCATCATCTCTCAATCCTCTTGAGAAGTTACCGTACGAGAGGTCCGAGGAGGAAAATGATACGATTGTGCGGACCCACGTGAAGGAGTTCTTTGAAGGGGTGAAAGCAAAGAGACATCCACCTCCGGAGGAGAAGGTAGATCCGGTGAAAGCAAAGCGCACTATGGATGCCCTGAGGAAACCACCAAAGTCTCCGCCGAGAACCAACTATGAGCGCATTACTGAACAAACATATCTCCAAGCCCAGCGGTCAGGAACTACTGTCAGTGCTAAAAGGTCAAAAGAACGAGCAAAGGTGAAAAAAATTGCCCAGCTCGGCGAACAAGCACAACAATCGTGCCCCCCGCTCAATGTGTCTAATGCTCCGGGGACGGTGGCCGGTTATGGCAATCTTGACGATTACCTGCCTGACGATGCACTTCCTGATTTCTTGGAGGTGGACGAACACAGATACGAGTATGGGAAGCCTCTCGTCAAAGATGAAAAATCTCTGACAACAATGATGCGAAGATTCCATAATTGGTACATGGAAACCTGCAGAGTGTCTGGGGGTAAGAATGCTTTGTATCTGCATATTAAAGAGGAGCACGATCTCATTGCAAATGATCTGTTGACTGTTCCATTTGATGAGTTCTTCGCGTTCTTCAATCAAAAGCCCCTCGATAAACTAATGGTCTTTTGCTACTGTCTGTAAGTACTATTTCTGTCATTAAGTCTCTATATATAGCTCGGCTCTTTCATTTCATGTATTTATAATTAATTATCCTCAATATATTATGCAGATTGAAGATCGTCGAGTGCAAAAAACAAGAAATTTATGATATTGGGTTCATTAACACAAATACCATAGATGAATTCCTGGTTAAAAAGGACATCAAAGAGGTCGAGGACAACGTGCTACAATCATTGATAAAAAATCAAAACAAAGATACCATACTCTTTTCTTACAACGGCAAGTGAGTGTTACTGTCGTGTGCATATTCGGTTTCCCTTATTACTCGAGCGAGGTTATAGTAATGTAATTGATGAGTTATGCATGCGTACGCAGGTTCCACTATATTCTTCTGGAGATTAAGCTTGAGCGTGGACTAGTAACCGTCTTAGACTCGAGACGGAAAGATCCCAAATCCTATGCGGACATGACTGAAATGCTCAGCAAGTAAGTTCAATCGATCATTATCGCACCATATCGGCAACTTTTTGTTCATTTCCTGATATCTCAAGTAATAATAATTATTTTCTTTGTCTTGCAGGGTTTGGAAACAGTTCACCGCAAAAGCTCTGGGACTGCCGAAGGAGCTGCGATATACATACCCGAAAGTAAGTACTACTGGCTAGCTAGTTGCGCGCATCTCCCGTTGATTCTATAGCTATACTTTCATCAATGCCATTTATAATGCTTCATTATCAGTTTCATTGACCTCTATTTCTCGTAAAGTGCTTGTGGCAGGAAGAAGGAAATGATTTCTGTGGATACTACGTGTGCGAGTTCATCCACAACGCGACTTTGAAAAACAAGCGGGGCTACTCTCAAAGACAATATGAAGTGCGTAAGCAATAATATTCACAATTTCATTTTATTACACCATCATTTCTGTTGAGTTTCATTCATATATATGTATTAATTAACCCCCTTCTTCAAGTTAGACGTGGCAGATGCGGAATGAACTCCTAGAACCAAATCGCATGAAAGCAATTCAAGAGGAATTGGCGGGATTCTTTCTTGACCACGTCATCAATAAAGCCGGAGAATACCATGTGGAAATTGATTTCAATTGCTAGGGGATTGTAATTATAAGAGATCTTATACATATTGTACATGCATGTATAAGCCAGTAGCGTCAGATACTTGTTGTTCGACCAATCTCTCGGAGAAGGAGAGAGGTCGATCGATCACTTCTCTCGGTATGCATGAACTTCTGTACTAAATGGTTATCTCGATCACTTATGTATATATAGTACGTAGAGTCGACCAAGCACGGACATAAGAGAGGACACTTCTCTCTATTAATTAGCTAGCTAACACAATATATGAAACACGTAAATTAACCCCCCAAAACCCCCAATC
>NC_041383.1:788948963-788956920 GCF_002162155.2 Triticum dicoccoides
ATAACAAAAACCTCAACCAATGAAATGCTGACGCGTGGATGCTTTTTGGTCCCGGTTGGTGCCACCAACCGGGACCAAAGGACCCCTGACTGGGCTCTGCGCACAGGGCCACGTGGAGGCACATTGGTCCCGGTTCTTGTCTGAACCGGGACTAATGGGTGGAGGTATTAGTAACGGCCCATTAGTCCCGGTTCATGAACCGGGACTAAAGGCCCTTACAAACTGGGACTATTAGGTGTTTTTCTACTAGTGTAGGTAGATATATACTCTAGATCATGTCGACGCCTGTGTGTGTGTGGAAAACATGCATGCACTTTGCCATAGTACTCTAATGATCTCCGACCTCTTGTAACCCCTTGGCTGCTTACCGTGAACGCCACCCAACAACAACCCATGCGCCGGAGGGAGGGAGCTAGCAGAGGCAACGGCGTGCCGGAGGCAGGGGCACGTCGCTTGCTTTGCCGGGCAGAGAGACGGTTCTCTTCCCGGCGCGACTCAACCGGTCTGCTGAATGGTGATGTGGTCTGGTGGAGCGTACCACGTGTTACTTCCGGCGGTGTTTAGCTACTCGTGTGCCCCGGTGCCCGGACGCGCCCATTCCGCATGAACCACCGCTGCCGCTGCACGCAAAAAAGATCAGTTGGTGCTGGGTGTTGTGCCATGCGATGCTTGCCCGGGAATGGTGCTGCGGAATGGGCAGACGCGGAGCCACAGCCCGCGGGTGATGGATGGCGGCAAGACCGGGTGCAGTGCGTGTGCCCGTGGCTGGGTATGAGTGCGTTACCATGGGCGGGCGAGCCGACGGGCTGGTAGCCCTACAGTTCGCCACCACGCGATCGGCCGGCCTTAGCTTTGGCGCCACGCATCGATCAATGCCGACAGCAACGGCGGGCCGGAGTGAAGACAAACGTGGGGCGCCGGAGCCTTCCTTCGCTGGACTCTTCCTCTACCGTGTTCACCCGTCGACTTTGACTAGATGAATGGAGGCTGGACGATAGCTTGAGCTGCTGTGTTGCACACTACATATGCCAGAATCAGCAACGGGATCATTATACGCCATTTCGTCTGATGTTCAGAGCAGGGAAAGGTGCGTCCGTGTGGAGAGCTTGAAAGTGCGTAGCCTTGATTTAACTGCACCAGGCTGACAAGTTTTTCAAAGGTCAACGTTTCATTGCTTCGGAAAAAATAGAGAAGAAATGGTCAGCGTTTCAAGAAAACTAGGATAGGCACGCACGGAAGCATTGTGCATGTAAAATATGGTCGCCAATTTGGCATGTAAAATTACCAACCAACCTAGAGTCATTCCTTTGCATACACTGCATCACACACACATACATTCAGTTAAATATCACAATCGGCACAGCCAAGGATCGCTGTTCCTTTTCATTCTTTATTAATCAGGTGGGGTGTGCTAAGAATATTCTTATATATCATCATCTTGCATGTGCTAAACAATCAGAAATCTTCTAGTCTCAGTACTGAAAAGGTACTAGTAACCTGTTGTGTCACGAAAGACCAAACCGATTTTGGTACAGCTAAAGATCAATGGCAACTTGGTGCCGGATATTGATCAGGTCAGCTCTTTTTTCTGAGGGAAAGCCTTCTGGCATTTTATTGCTCTTCAAATAAGTTTACATCATTTGCCAAAGCATCTATAATGAAAGTAGGCGGATCCACATACCACGAAGTGGTGAGAGGTCCCTCTGCTTGACTAGCTAGCAAATGAGCTACCTTATTACTTTCCCTGGGACAATGAACAAAAGAAATGCTGGAAAAGTTTCTAGCTAAAAAGCTACACTCCTCATAAATAGCAGCTGCCACACCAATCGAATTGCCATCATCCTGCATGGTCTGAATTACTTCCATGCAGTCTGAATTTACAATGATATTGTTGCATCCTGAGTTGCTTGCTAGGATCAATCCGGCCCGGATAGAGTGAGCTTCGGCTGTAGGGGCATCCGCTACATAACTGATAGCACATGCGCTCGCCGATATGAATCTGCCTTGATCGTCGCGGATGACAGCTCCAGTCGCTCCTCTTCCCTGATCAACAGAGAACGCCGCATCAACATTCAGCTTGACGAAACCATCAGCAGGTCGCTCCCAGCCGTGTCTTCGAATCTTGCTTGCTGGCTTTGCTGCTCTCGCATAATTCAAAGCAATGGCAGCGATACCTTGTGCTGAGCGAGCAGTGGTCTGAACCGGTACGCCCCGCGCAATACGACGCCGCTCCCACCATGTATACCAACAAGCCGTCGCCACAAGTTCCTTAAATCCCACACCCGAGATATAAGTAGGTCCCGAAATGTGACCTCGCAGTATGGCTTCCAAGGCACCCGGGCCTGTATTATCATGTCCACACGCTGCAGCTATTGTATCACCCACGCCCAAATTATCCCAGACTTCAGACACTCGACCACATGAGAAGGTAGCATGCTTGATATCCTCACAATGGATTTTGCAAACAGGGCAAATACTACTGGTCTGTATGTGTCGGTTAGCGAGAATACTATTACATGGAATAGTCCCATGCAAGACCCTCCAACAGTAAATTTTTACCTTTGCCGGGACTTGAAGTTTCCACACTTGCTGCCAGACAGGGTTCACAGCAGTGGTGCTCGGAGGGCTCGTCCTAGCCAATTTCCTCCCATGCTGAAACTCCCATTCGGTGTAGTAAGCGGACCTGACGGTAAATAGGCCCGATTTGGTATAATTCCAAGCAACAAAATCCTCCATGTAACCAACTGCTAGGGGAATATTAAGAATTCTTGCCGCATCAACGGGCAAGAAGAGGCTCCTTACTAGCTGTTCGTTCCATTCCTTCGCATCCAGATTGATCAATTCTGAGACTGACGTAAGCACAATATTCCGTCGCTCAGTCAAAATCTTCCTTGATGGGCTATTGGGAATCCAGGGATCATCCCATATGTTTATGTCCGTACCATATCCGGTCAGCTCCGAAGACCAGAGCTGCAAGATTCATAGCAGACTTATATGTGGGTCACACCTATAACCATAGGATTTGGACAGAAAAATAAAGACCTGACTTTACTCAAAACAGGGGAGGAAATGGATCTAATGTGCTTGCCCTTGGAACATAAGATAAGAACAAAACCTAGCTTCATCAACAAAGGCCTGATGGTTGTACGTGTGTGGCTGTTTCCATGAGACCGCGGCGGTTCGAGTCCTTGCCGGTGGGAGGGCTCCGTTTTTAGATCTTTTTTCGAGCTTTGTTAGGGTTTGTGTCCTGCTCAGGAAGGCGAGACGGTGGCGGCTCCCTGAAGATGAAATAAAGGTCTCTCCGTCTAGCCCCCGTTCCGGTGATGCGCCTTGCATCGTCGGTGGGCGTGTAGAGTTGTGTCTCCGGGGGATCTGTCTTTGGTGGATATGCTCGGATCTGTTCGTCGTTCGTCTTCGTTCATGTGTTTTCAGGTTGGATCCTTTTGATCTACACTCTTCATCCGCGGCGGTTGCTGTTCTGATGCGTTGGTTCTACGGAGCCTTAGCACGACGACTTCCCGACTGTCTACTACAACAAGGTTTGCCCGGCTCCGGCAAGGGAGGGGCGATGACAGCGGCGCGCCTTCGGCTCGCTTCAGTGCTTGTAGTCGTCGCTAGGTGGTCTACGAATCTGGATATAATTTTTATTATTTTTAGTTTTCATTGTACTACCATGATTGAAGATGAATAGATTCGAAGTTTTTTCCGCAAAAAGAAACAAACGGAAAATGACTTAACGAAAAGACAGAAAATTAGCCATGAAATAGGAATACTGGTGCAGTGCGTATGCTAGTATCACATATTTAATAAGTTTTGCTAGCACACTTGTCATTAATTTATACTTCAGAGCATCTCCAACAGCCGCCCAACACGCGGCGCGCTAAAAACTGGCTTGCGACGCGCCCATCGTAAGGTTTGGCGCGGCGCGCAGCGCTGGCTCCAGCAGCCGCACTAAAATGCAGCGCGCACGCGTAGCTCCAGCAGGCGCGCTAAAATGCAGCACGCGGGCTCTCGCACAAATAACATATGCGCTCCAAACACAAGCTAGAAGATCAAACACAAACAAAATAAATCAATAATAAATAGTTCAATTTATTATTACAACTCAAACAAATAATATCTTTCATCAAATACAACAAATAGTTCAACAATACAACATCAAATGCACAAATCATGATGCTCTTTTTTCGGCCATCCCAAGCCCACCACTCCTCAATGAGATCCTTCTGAAGATCATTATGCGCTACCGGACGTCGAATGGCATGATAGGAGGCAACAAAACGGGCCACCCTTTCAGCCCTCCTCCGCACTCGCACGGGATGTCCCAAAGCTTATAGTGAGAGTAGTCTATATCTTGACCACGCTCATTCTCAATGACCATGTTGTGCATGATCACACAACCGTGCATAATGTACCATATCATTTTTTTATCCCAAAATCTAGCCGGTCCTCTCACAATAGCAAATTGGGCTTGCAAAATCCCAAAAGCTCTCTCCACATCTTTTCTAGCCGTCGCGTGAGCATTGTGGAAATCAAGATATTTCTTACCTTCCGGTTTTTTCAATGGCTTCACAAATGTTTGCCACTTTGGGTAGATGCCATCCGCAAGATAATTGTCATAGTTGTACGTATGGCCATTAGCTAGAAACTGCACTGGTGGCAGTTCACCATTTGCAATCTTACTCATCAGTGGTGCCGGTTGACAACGTTGATGTTATTCAAAGATCCAGGCATTCAAAAAAAAGGCATTAAAAAAAGCATGCCAAATCCAAGTCTCTTGCTCGGCCACCGCTTCAAGGATTATAGTGGAACCCTTTTTTTGTCTGTGGAATTGGCCATGCCATGCCTTTGGACAATTCTTCCAACTTCAATGCATGCAATCTATTGAGCCAAGCATACCTGGGAACCCGCGAGTTTTATTCATCTCCAATAGCCTTGCGACGTCTTCAGCATTGGGAGATCTCAAGTACTCCAGGCCAAACACTTGCACAATTCTGACTGCGAAGTGCTTGACACACATGATGGCTTGGCTCTCACCCATGGCCAAATGATCATCAACTAGATCAGCGGGGATACCGTATGCCAACATACGCAAAGCGGATGTCACCTTCTGAAAGGTGCTATGCCCAAGCTCTCTGGCGGCATTCCTCCTCTGTTGAAAAAAACGTCATGGCTCGCTTGTTTCTCTGCAATGTGCCTGAACAACTAGGTGCTCATCCTAAACCGGCAACGAAAGTACGACTCGGGGTATGTGGGATTCTCCACAAAATAGTGCCTCATCAATCTGTTGTGGGCATTGATCCTATCCTTCCAAATTTTCTGCCGACCCATAACCGAACCACCATGCTTCGGTTTTTTATTGATGTGCATAGCTAGGATTATTGCAAGATCCTCCTCCTCTTCCATATCAAACTCTTCTTCGGAAGAATCATATGACGAACTCATCTACAATGTTCAAAACTAGAGCATAAAAAATTACAAACAACATGCACCAAATTTCATGTAAAAATGTGAAGTTGGAAGCAATACATACCTTGCGGGCTTTTTGTCGAACACCTTGCGGGCGCCAAGCGGCAGTGGGTGGCCGGACGCTGTTCAACGGAGAACTGCCGCGCGCGACCGGCGGCGCTGACTAGAGGGAGATTGAGGAAGCCGCGGCCGCGCGGGGAGAGACTGGGGAAGCGCCGGAACGGTCGGCGGAAGAAATGGGGTGGCGCGGGCGGCGGCGGCGGCGGCTGGATGGGTAGATGGAGTTGCGAGCGAGCGCTCGAGAGTCCAGCGGCGTGGGAGCGGGCGCAGCAAATAAGCGGCGCGCGATGGCGTTTCTGTCCACGCGCTGAATTAGATATGCCGCGCGCGCGGTTTTTGCGCGTCCGCTGGAGCGCCCGGAGCGGTAGCGCGCCTTAAAAGCACTATTTTTTCAGCGTGACGCTTATATAGCGTGGCTGTTGGAGATGCTCTTATTGAAGATATTCCAAATTGCTCATTAGTCCGATGGATGGCATAGTTTCTTAATGTAATGTGGCCCCACAATTTGGGCAAACATTCCACCGACCTGAGGTCCGAGAGTGGAACTGCGGAAGCCTTTGCCAATATGATAACTATGTAATATGCGTTACACAAACAAGTCTCACGAATTAAATAAATAATAATAAAATAATCAACCTACAGTAGCAAGTCCACTCATCATGGACCAAGAGAGTGCATCATATTGGAACAGACCACTCCGAAGGTAGGCCAACTATTTTGATAGGAGGCTAGCCTCTCTTCGATGAACCATATTGTCTTGCATGCTACCTTAGCTAGTCTCTTTATGGTCCTCGAGTATTGATCCGTAACTACATATGCTTGGTTGTCATGCCCTCTATCTCGTTTGTATCAGTAGATACCTCAGTTTCATAAATTATGTATTTCCTTTATGAAATTTGGACTACATTGTGTTTACTTGAGAAACAGTTGGGAGCACCTGTATATAAAGTTAACTATAAGGGTTGAACGCACTTTGTTGCGTTGTTGGTGTTGTTGGGTTTCTTCAAAAAATAATCACTTATTTCAAAATATATCATGTATTACTTTTTTAAAAGTGAAAAGTTTTAAATTCAATAAAGTTTGTATAGAAATATATAGAAATTCATAATATCATATCGTTATTTTTGAATTCATCATGAAATGAATTTCCACAATTTTTTGTTTAATATTGTGGATATTGATATTTTTGCTCCGAACTTGGTCAAAGTTGAAGAAATTGGACTTTCTACAAAACTAATACCCCTTATATTTTGGAAGTGATGGAATATTTAGTTTGGTGGGTGGTGGTAATTACTTTTTAAAAAAGTCAGAAATTTTAAGTTCAATAAAATTTGGAGAGAAATATATAAAAATCCATCATATCAAGTCGTTATTTTTAAATTCATCATGAAATGATTTTTCATACTTTTTGTTTAATATTGTCGATGTTGATATTTTTGCTGTGGACTTGCTCAAAGTAGAATAAATTTGACTTTCTACAAAACTAATACTCCCTCCACTCCTTTATACAAGGCCACTTCATATTTTTATATCTAAGTTTGACCATTAATTTCATTAAAAAAGTGACTTATATGCCAAAAAATATTTCGTTGGATGCATATTTCGAAGAACTTTCTGATGATATATTTTTTATCACATATAATCCATATTTTGTTGACCAAAATTATAAGTCGAAGTTTGACACAAAAAATGAAGTGGCCTTGCATAAGGGAATGGAGGGAGTACCCCTCATATCTTGGAACTGATGGAATATTTAGTTTGGCGGGTAGTGGAGATTATAGAGTGTGTTTTTATTTTTTTTATAATACGGTGACTTGATGGGTCTTTCATGGTGCGATTATGAGTCATCCGCTAACAAACCTATATCTATGTGGGGAAATATCGGTGTCGGTGGTCGCATGTACTACTATATTGGTGCTAGAATATGACATGGTGGCGCTTCTTTTTTCCAGGTGGTGGGAGGGTGTGCGGGATTGATACGTTTTTGTAGGCCGGTTGCTGCTACTTGATTTGAAAAATCGTTGGCCCCGTCAAAATCATAAACCAAATCTAAAATTGAATACCTCAATTGAATGAAAAAACTTTAAAATTATGGAACATAGTGAATTAAAATAATTGAGTGTGAGAGCCCAAAAAAGTGTTGACTCGGTCAAAATCAGTTGACCCAATTCGAAATCGAATACCTCAATTAATTGTGATGCCTGAAAATTAGGAAGCATAGTGTATAGTATAAAATAACTGAATGAGACAGAGAAATTGTTGACCCTATCAAAATTGGGTGACCCAATTCTAATTGGAGACCTCAATTGAATATGGGCTCTCTTTTTTTGACACCTGAAATAGTAGGAGAGCCTCCTACTGCAAAATTAATAAAAGAATGCAAGTATGTTACATGAGATTATTTACAAATCATCCCATTTGGGAATGT
>NC_041383.1:788957281-788963840 GCF_002162155.2 Triticum dicoccoides
GGGTTTATGTTTATCTCCTACTCTATAAGTCAGGAGAAGAAGATCTTCCTTTAGTCTAGCAAGCCAGGAGGCTTGGGATGGGAGCACTCCTCTGAAGTGCTTATTATTGCACTCCTCTGAATATGGGCTCTTTAAAACTAGGAAGCTTAGTGCTATAGAGGATACCATGTACGTATCAGGTAATCAAATTGTAGATGTGAAAAGGTAATAGAATTACAATCAAATCACAGCATTTTAATGTTCATTTCTATAGTGGTACGATGTATACAACACACACTCACATGCGCGCGTGATTACCATGTAATTAGAGAATTCACGGGAATATGAAAGGCACATGTTACGATGAATAAATAATAAAGCAACATGGCAATGGTTTGATTATGAAATCTTCATAAAGAACTCCCACACTCTTAATTTTTTTTCATTTAGCTATATATAACCAATGAACCATACACTAGAAACTAGTAGACCATATACCTAAATATTTCTATCATGATATTGGTGGATATTATATAACTCACAATTATATATAGAAGACACAATCCTTATAATCTTTATCACATATAAGATTATATGGTTTAGAAATCTTTGTAAGGGACTTTTCCCTAAAAAAATAGAATGGCTTTTGTTTAACTAACTATGATTTTGAATCTGATGCAAATATCTTTTCTAATGCTCAACATTAGAAACAAACAATAAAGCAAAGAGCAACAATCATATTTATCAATAGTATTATATGGTTAATTTTACAAGCTATGTTATCGAAAATCTAATAAATAAAATTATGGTGTGACCAAATGAATTATAAACAAGTATAAAATTATAGCGTAAATTCTTTCTATATTAAATCGTCCGCAACAATAAAAGTGGCTTCGAAAAATATTGCAATATTAGAATTAGATAACCTATCAAAAAGTCAACCAGTGAATAAGAAATTTTGTGTGCATTTCCATTAGTACAATATGAAATCAAACGGAATTTTAAGTTTTCTTTATTTTATTGTGTGTAACTGGAATAAAACTATGATTACGGTGACTAGAATGTTCAGTCTAGACAAGGTGTTAGAAAGAAAAATCAATAAGGAAAAACTAAATTATCAAGTAGTGAGCACATGAGCAGCTCATTGACTGCAAATTATGTAAAAAAAATTAGTATAGCAGGATGATAGCATGGAGGGCTTTTGGACCTAAACTTATGTATTTTTTATAATTTTAAAAATACCCAAATGAAAAGTTTTTTCTTTTTCTTATTGAACAACTCAAAACCATTCCTCCGCATCGTCGGCTCTCGCTACATTATTAACTAACATGTATTGTCATCACCACACGTGTGTTGCTTATTCGCGAACAAGATACATCATCACATATAGGGCAGTATGCAATGATTTATTGGGGTTTTGAGACCCGAGATTGTACAAGGAGGGCACCAGAGGAGACCATAGATTTGTATAGGGATGGTCAAAGTAGATCTAACCGAGTGTTGATAAATATTTACTAATTGTGAGACCACATCCTCGTTGTTGTGTAACTAAAACAGGCATATACCAAGCGCAACTTGCATTATTCCGTGTGAACATGACCAATGGAAGCAAGCAAGAACAACAAGTTTTTTTTTACGAAATACTGCAGGGCAAAGCCCCACAGTCTTTTATTCATTAAAACCCAAAACCAGGTCGAAAGCAAAAGGAACTGTACAAAAAAAACATCTAGAGCTACACAAAATAAAGAAGTAAGAACTATACCTACCTATTACAAGGCTCATGGGAGCCCCTCCAACTAGGATAAAAGTTGGGGCCTAATAGAAGCCTTAACCCTGTGAGACAGCAAAGTAAGGTCATGTACAAATTTATATTGCCAAACCCCAAAAGTAGCTCCTTCTCCTCTAAATGTCCTCCCATTTTTGATAATCCAGATATTCCAAACTGCCGTAAAAAACACTTCAAAGAAGAAAACTTTAGGAAATCTCCTCCTAGCCAAGGAAATGCACTGTTGAACATCAGATTCACCAGACCAATCAATTTGAAGATAATTCCAAGTTCTTGGACTAAAGTTGCAAGAGAAAAAGAGATGAACCCTATCCTCGTAAGTGTGCTGGTGACACGAAACACATAAATTATCGTCATGTGCACTTCTCCAATGTCTACGCACCAGAAGATCCTTGGTGTTAAGTCTATCAAAGAGTAACAGCCAGGCAAGAATAACAAGTTGGTGAAGAAGCGGATGTTGGATGGTAGAGTTGATTGGCCCAACGAAACTAGCTTGTCGAGCATTGAGCTTGTGAGGAGCTCATCACTTGTGAAAAGAGGGGATCCCAAGAAAAGAGGAGTGCATGTGCGATAACGCGGACGACTAACGTTTTTTTCATGATAATACGTGTCTCATTCATATCATAAAAATTAAAGTACAAGTCATGTAAAAACCAACATAGCAAAAATGAAAAGACATCAGAATAGCTCTGAGTTTGACACCAACGTCTGTCACCTGCCTCCAGCACCACCACAGCAACTACCGAAGGATAAAATGACGGATAACCTCCTTACCCAATCTCGACGCGGCTCCGTCGCTGCTATGCAGCTTCGTGGAACTCCAAGGTGGTTCACCAAATATGAAACAATTGCCGTTGAACGAATCAGATCGGGACAACAACCCAGACACGCCAACGAACTCCAGATCTGGCACACCACCACGACATGCCGTAGAAGGAAATCATACCTGCCATCCATAAACCACGAATGCAACACACATTCCGTCTTCCAGATGTCTTCGATGCAAACCACAATCTGCATCCGCTCCTAGACTACCTCCCAAACTCCGCGCCGACGTTGGAGCAGACGCCGTCGCAACGGTGAAGCCCGAGGACACATGTCCGCCACAAAGATGCTGCCACTGCCACGACATCCCTGCTTGAACAGACTGGTCTCCAAATCCAACACTGACAATAGAGACAATCGCCTTGCTAGAGAAGAATCCGGAGCTTCTTTATTTAACATCCTGTCGCCATCGCCGAACCCAAGACGTCGAAGGATCGAAAACCTAAGCTACTATGGCCCAAGAGGTCATCCGTGGAGAGGAGCCACCGGAAGGGTTGCCTCTCTCTTGGCGGCGGCTGCTAGGGTTTCTGGTTGATAGCCAAAGAGGAATAGATGGCTGCGGACGACTAACTTGTGAAACTATTTTTACACATACATTTTGTATTCTTTTGATAAAGACAGATCATCATCTACGTCTTGGAATCTTTTTCTTTCTTTTCTTCAACAACCGAATAAAGATAGAGACAACCTGGCACGCAGATCCGCAGAGTACCTAGTAACAGTTGAGATTCATATACCGAGTCGATAGACATTGAATGGCCGGCGAGTCAGCAGAACATACGGGAATGTCTGACTTGCTCGTGTGAACCACGTTTCATAGATTTTTTTTTGTCCTTGAAAATGAGACATACGGAGGTATTTATGGCGCTATTAACTCCTAGATTAGGACCATTGATTAGTTCTGACCCACTGGTACGACGCTTGATTTACCTCCACGCACACTACACAAGCTTGGGGCTGCTCAGTGCAAAGCTTGCACTCAACCGCTGTTCACAACCTGTGAAAGGACGAGTTACTGTCACGTGCCAAGTACAAGGCCGGTACGGGATGCCGCAGTCGTTTTTCCTTTTTTTTTTAGAGATTGCGCGCGGGGATAAATCTTGTTCCGATGCACTAATCATCACTGTTTAAAAATGATCCTACTCCACCAGTTCAAAATAGAAAAAATGATCCACACCACACGGTGTCCGCATGATCGAGGGGGCTGCTGTTGGTACGGCATGTCTAGTGGCTAGCGTACCCAGGTTGGTCGACCACGTCGACACCGGCGTGGTAAACATGCATGTATTTCGCCATACTCTAATGATTTGTCACCTCTAATTAAACGCCCGCCGCTTTGCTGCTGCTTAGCGTGAACGCCAACCAAGGACAAGGGTGCATCTCGTAGGCAGAGCACGTCACTCGCTTTGCCGGGTAGACAGGGAGACGTTTTCCCCTGCGCGCAACCCAACTAACCGTCTGGTCCGGCGGAGGGCGTCACACGTGTTCCTTCCCGCCGGGTTTGCTGTTCGTTTGTCCCGGAGGCCGGAGCCCGGACGATCACTTCGGTTGGGTGTCGTGCTGGCAGCGGAATGGACGGATAACGAGCGAGAATCAGCAACGAGATCATTATAAGCCGGAAATTGGGGATTCGTTGATGCGGACCAGACCAGCAATTCCGTTTTGACGTTTACATGTGAAAACTTTTCAAACTATGAAACGCTGGATGTACCGTACCAAGCAGACAAGTTTTTTTTGGCAAAAGTCCAGCATTTTGTCGCTTCGAAGAAGAGAGAAAAAGATCTTGGCGCTTCAAAAATGCTAGGAAGAGTAAGAACATCTCTAGCTCTTCCCCAAAAAGTTATTTCTGGTTTGAGGAGTTAGACCAACTCCAGCAGCTCCGCCAAAACCCCGTCCCGCAAATTTGATATAAGGGCCGCATATAAAAAAAATTGTGGTGCCGCGAGGCCTCCGACGAAACAACTCCTATAAACTCGTCCCGCAAAATTTTCCCAAGATTTGCAAATTCATGATTTTCAACAATATAAACTTAATAGAATCACATACAAATGGGCAAATCAGAATACAACAATCATCTTCATTACAACAAATGTTTAAATTCAAATAATAATACAACAACAAATTGTCCAGAAAGCAAATAACTGTTCAAATCACTCACATATACATATGAAATTTATTAAAATAAAATGGGAGTCTATCTCCCATACAATTGTCATTGCTACTCAAGAAGATCATCACGGAGCTGATAGTGCATCGCACTGCTCTTAATCTTTCGGTAGGTCTCAAGAAATGCATTGATCTCATCTAGGTCCCTAGCAGGCTTCACACGGCTACCATATTATCATAGTAAAATTTTAAGTTTAAATCCATATCATCCTCAAGGATAATGTTGTGTGGAATTACACATGCAGTCATGAGTTTTTGAGGGATTTCTTATCCTAGTAGCGAGCAGGACCTTGAACGATGGCAAACCGAGCTTGCAACACACCAAATTACCTCTCAATATCCTTTCACCATGCTTCTTGTGCTTGGGAAAAAATTGGGCCTCTTGGTTCTCGTGTCACTTATGGTCTTGATAAATGTTGACCATTGGATGATAAATACCGTCGGCAAGATAATATCCCATGATATAGTCATGTCCGTTGACGGTATAATTGAAACCGAAAGCTTTTCCACTAGGTAGCTGAGAAAAAAAAATGATTGCCGCGACACAATGATATCATTGAGAGATGCTGCCAATCCAAAGAAGAAATGCCAAATTCACAAGTCGTGTGAAGCCACACCTTCGAGCACAATAGGTTGTTTACATTTGTAACCAGTGTATTGGCTCGCCCAAGCTACCGGGCAGTTCTTCCACCTCCAATGCATGCAATCCACACTTCCAAGCATACCCAGTCATCCTCTTGCTTCATTCATCGCCATCAACTTCTTTGTCCTCCTCATTTGGAGCTCAAAGATACTCTGGACCAAAAATTTGGATCAGTGTCTTCGCAAACATCTGCACACATTTGAGCGTGGTATCTTCTCCAATGCGAAGACACTCATAGATGTAGTCGGCAGGAATGCAATATGCAATCACTTTCATTGCCGCCTATATTTTTTGGTATGGACTAAACCCAAGCAAACCGACGGCACTCCTCTGGCAAGTGAAGAAACGACAATTTTTCTCACAAGCTTCAATGACACAAACAAAAAGAGACCTACACATTCAATATCGCCTGCAGATAAGGTCAGCTGGATATGTCGGTACCTCGATGAAGCAGTGCTTCATGATCGTGTGCCCGAGAGCACGGTTGCATAGAATGCAAAGCCGGACAACCGTCAATCCACGACACTTTCTTTTCGGGCCGGCTTGAAATTTGTTGATGAGATGCAACAACACTAGGTGGTCGACATAATCTCCTCTATGTCTGAATCATCCCATGATGACGGCGACGAAGAAATCCAAGAACCCATCTAAAAAATAAATTCATGCCTAAGATTTTTCTAAAATATAGCCGCGCCTAAGATTAGAACAACAAATTGCCTTCAAATTACCTTCCCCGGAAGTAAATCAACCGGCCAGAATCAAGTCAGCCGCCCCTTTCTTCTTCGCCGCCGACTGAAGCAAATTGGCCGGCCTCTTCTTCACCACGGCCACAAATTCGTGACGTCGACGCGCGCCGCTGCACCTTGGTCGATTCCGTGGCTCACCAGCATCCGGAACAATCAGTCTTCGCTTGCTACGAGGCCGCACGGCAAGCTCCGGCGTGGATCCCTGGCACCTGTGGTGGCAGCTCACCCCCGGGTCAAAACGGGCGTCCCTGGCCTCCAAAATTAGTGCATAAGGAGCGGCGGGGGGCGGTGGACCTACTCGACGGTGTGGGGTGGCCAGGGGCAGCAAGTATTGGCAGGAAGATGTGGCGTCGGCGGCTGTGGCCAAGCGAGCGCGAGCTGAAAAATTTTTCGCGCCAACAAGCGGGTGGAATA
>NC_041383.1:788964458-788969614 GCF_002162155.2 Triticum dicoccoides
GGGGGTGGGGGCGAAAACCGTAGATATGGCAGACGGGCAACGAATTTTACAAGATCGCACAAAAAAATTAGCGTACGGCCGAATATAGCAGATTTGTGACATTCCGGAACGCTTTACTCATTGGCGTGGACTGTGGTTTGGAGATATTTAAAATGTTATTACTAACTTGAATATAATTGACTAGAATTCTGAGTGGAGGGAATACATGATGTTATTAACTAGATTAATGCTAATATAGAAATAATATTCCATGACTAATCACATCCGATGGGCCAAAATTGAGCGTCTATAGTAAATAACCTATCTAACGCGTGTTTTTTGGGAAGGAGTGATGTTCATTAGAATGGGAAGTAGCACTGTGGGCCCAATACGTAAGACACATACCAGGAACATGCCACCCTTTTTTTTGCTTATTTCTCATTTTCTTCCTCTCTATTATTTCTTTTTTTCCACAAAAGGAAAGAAAACATGTGCTTTCCATCGCCCCTCGGAAAGTAAGCACATGGAAAGTTTGTCGACAAAATATGGAGAAGAATGGAGGAAGAGGGGCATAACTAGGTTCAACTATCAAGAGGAACATGACACCAATTCCAATATACTCCCTCTTATCCTATTTAGACTACGCATAAGGAGCATCACAGATACCAAGGAGGGCCTGGCTGGGTGTTTTTTTGACCTTTCTACCCCTGTGCATGCATGAAAAGAGGTGTGCTGTGTTAATTGCTGCATGCAGTTCATTGGCCGGTCCCTCGGGTCTTCTCTTCTGTACCCCACGCGCACAACATTGAAGCGCTGCATGGTGCGACTGATTGGTTGGCTCTTTGCTGCCACTGCCAAAGGCAGGCTAATTTATTGCAGCCAAAGCGGGGCATGGCTGAAAAGTAGCGAGCAAAGAGCGAACCGTGCAGAGTAATAAGGGGAAAACGGAAAAAACTTATGCGCAAACTAAATAGGATTGGAGGGAGTATCTTTCTTGGTATGTTCTCTTTGTGGTTAGTGTATGACACCCCATCTGCATGTGAGGTACATGTGTGATTTACGCGTGAATGCATTGCGATTTTCTCTCAAGGTCCACTCCTATCAAGGGAAAAAACATCGAGGGGGTGGGTAACATGGAGGGACTAACTTGTGGGCCTCGGATTATGTCCATTTGTATTGTCATCATAAAATCATAGCCACCTAGCCAGGTCTATTTCTTGAGCTATTGATTCAACATTCCTTCAAGATCTCACCATTCATCCTTTCCGCACAACAACATAATATAGACAAACTGTCATGCAAATCCAGGAAACATTAACAAACAATTTATTCATAGACGTAGTTGATAAACATGGACGATGAGCAGGCAAACCATTTTGGAATGGACAAGCTTGTGTAAACCATGATCTGAAGTTTTTCTTTTTGGGAAGGAGTGGTCCAGAGATATTTATGATGTTACTATTAACTGGACTAAAATCGCTAAAAGTGTCACTTAAGAAGACAATTTCAATCATATATACATATTCAGTGTGGAGAGGGTCAATGGGTGCGACCGTGCGAGGAAGAAGTGGTGAGAAAACCGTCGGCTGCAAATTATTAATAGAAGAAAGAGGTGACTGCATTTGCATGTAAATCGGGTTTGGATTGTCGTGAATCGAGCTTGTCAGGAGTTCATCAATGGTGAAAAGAGGGGATCTCGAGAAATAGGAGTGAAACGGTGCGACAACACGGAGGACTAACTTGTGAAACTAATTTTATGCATACATTCTGTATTCTTTTGATAAAGACAGATCATCGTCTACGTATTGAAAGTTGAAACGTAGGGTTTAGGGTTTTGTGTGGGCGGTTGACATCCAGCCTCACATCTTAATATATAGATGATCACAATACAGTTACATACGTATACAAGTATGTGTACATGTACAATATACTAGACTCTATTTTATATGCCCCCTCAATCTGAACTACATACAAGATTCAGATTGGTTCTAAAGTGGTCTAGCATCTGTCTAGTAGCGGGTTTAATAAATACACCCGCTAACTGGTCATCCGTAGAAATAAACCTGACTTCCAGTTCGCAAGCAGCTACCCGTTCTCTCACAAAATGAAAATCAATCTCAATGTGTTTAGTCCGAACATGAAACACTGGATTCGCCGTCAAGTAAGTTGGCCCTAAGTTATCACACCACAATATGGGCGTGCGCTGCCGTGGGACTCCAAGTTCTGTGAGAACTGAGTCTATCCAAATGGCTTCAGCCGTGCCATTGGCCAATGCCTTATACTCTGCCTCGTTGCTTGACCTCAAGACTGTGGGCTGCTTCTTTGAGCTCCAAGATACAAGATTTGGTCCAACAAATACAGCAAAGCCATCAGTAGAGCGCCTATCATCAACACAGCCTGCCCAGTCTGCATCGGTTAATATACTCACTACAGTAAATCTGGACTTATGAATCTGTAGTCCCATGTCTAGCGTACCTTTGACATACCTCAGAATTCGCTTAACTGCTTCCGAATGATCCTCCATAGGCTGAGACAGGAACTGACACACTTTGTTCACAGCGAAGGAGATATCAGGACGAGTGAGGGTCAAATACTGAAGTGCTCCAACCACACTGTGATACCTGAAGGAGTCATCAATACCCAGTAGTGCACCACTGTGACGTGAGAGACTCTCGATGTAGCAAGTGGAGTGGAAGTGGCCTTGCAGTTCTCCATGTTGACGCGATGAAGAAGATCCAATGCATACTTTTTCTGCGTCAAGGTCATGCCCCCTGAATGAAAGGACGCTTCCAAACCAAGGAAGTAATCCAGTCGACCCAAATCTTTGATGGGAAAGCTACCAGACAATGAATGCACAAGGCGATCCACCACAGCGGCGGTAGAGCCAACAATCACAATATCATCGACGTACACCAACATGTATATCTGAATAGCACCCCGAGAGAAGATGAATAGGAATATGTGTGATCTGGAGGCAACAAAACCAAGCTGCAAAAGGCGCTGACTCAAACGGGCATACCAGGCACGGGGCAACTATTTGAGACCATAGATAGACCTCTGAAGTTTGTATACATGAGAGGGATGACACTAGTGCAGAACCGGGCAATAGCACCAGTTCGTAAGGCCCTTTAGTGCCGGTTACATAACCGGCACTAAATTATGGTCACTAAAGCCCCCCCCCCCCTTTAGTACCGGTTCAGCACGAACCGGTGCTAAAGGGCAACCACGTGGCACAAGCCAGCTCCGGGGGCCTGGAGCCCTTTAGTACCGGTTGGTAAGACCAACCGGTACTATAAGGTTTGGGGGGTTTTTAGTTTTATGATTTCTTTTTCATTTAATTTTGTGTTTCCATTTTAATTCTTTTTCGTTTGCTGGTATTTTACGATACTACACATTGTACACGTTATGCATTTTAGTAGAACCAATCATCGAGTTCAACATGGTTGCCATGATATTATAAGCGTTCATATATAACACCACAAAAGCAAATCACTTAAGTTTAGAACGAAGAACACGGACATGAAAGGACAAGTACTAATTAAGAGCAGCATGAAGAACTAGCTAAATCACTCCTGCTAGCTACTCTCTCTGGTAAAATAGCATAGAACATGTATAGCTCTCCCGATTGATCATACTGGAGCATGCCGATGAGCCTGTCTCCTAATCGTGGGCTGCGCTTCTCATTGCTGCCCCCTAGTACTTCTCTGCGATCATTAACAATTTTCCTCCAGTCTTTCACTATTAAGCATTCATCGCTTCTAGAAATCTTGAATGCATTCATGTGTAATGCAGGATATCTTGGCCGTAAGCTAACAATTGACATCTGACCTTTAGTCTCGATCCCCTGAGGCACAACTGTCATCGGGAGTCCCTGTTGAAGAACATCGTATAGTACTTAATTAATATAATTAGCAATGAAAGTTTAGCAAAAAAAATATGTATGCAAAATATTCACTGAGGACAAATAGTAAATATCTTACCATCATTCCTAAATAGATGTGACCGTAGTTCAATACCATCACTATTGGTCGCACGTTTTGAGTACTAACATTTCTAAGTGCAGGAAGAAAATTTGTCTTGACAGTATGAAGATCATCAAGCCATGAAACATAATAACTTATCTCCTTGCAGTTTAGTTCAGCGCCGGGACAGTAGTAGGTCCTGTCTACCAAGCACCGGACATGTTTGGTTGAATGGAGATAAGCTGTCAATGGAAATTAGTTGTCAGTTATTTTTGAATAAGCAATATCAAAGACAAAAATATAGTTGAGAAGAACTCACATAATGGTAGAACTGGAGGCGTCTGCACATCGATCCATATGTCTCTATTACCTTCAATATCATCTTCCGGACGAATATCAAAGGTGATAACCATACCAGGCTCAAATGCATAAGCCTTGCATAGTGTTTGCCAAGTTTTGCATTCAAAATAGGTGTACTTGTGTGCATTGTATACTTTGACGTTGAAAGTATAACCATCATGCTTAGTTTTTAGGTAAGCTCTCTTTACCTCCATAGTTTCCATATCTTTGAAACCTATCTTATCCAAGACAAAAATTCTTGCATGGCAGGGGATGCGCTAGTAGAATAGTGAAAATTAAAAATTATAAGTCATGCAAATGAAGCATATATAAGTCATGCTTAATTACGAAAACAGACTTTTCGTTGTGACTTACTGTATCGAATTCGAAAGTCTCATCCAGCTTGATGCTGAATCGTCTACCATCAACAAGGAAATTTCGGTCGCATTGGCCGTGCTGGTCTTCACAGTATTCGCACATAATGAAATTTTTTCTGTCATCAGACGACATTTCCTATGTTCATATTAGGCGAAACATTAAACACTTACTAATTCAATTAATTCAACTACTTCTATTAATTCAACTAGTTCAACTAAAAATTTACTAAAAATAAACTAGTTATATTAATTCAACTAGTTCAAAGTAAGCATTTACTAAAAATAAACTAGTTCTATATATTAATTCAACTAGTTCAACTAAGCATTTACTAAAAATAAACTAGTTATATTAATTCAACTAGTTCAAAACTAAGCATTTACTAAAAATAAACTAGTTATATTAATTCAACTAGTTCAACTAAGCATTTACTAAAAATAAACTAGTTCTATATATTAATTCAACTAGTTCAACTAAGCATTTACTAAAAATAAACTAGTT
>NC_041383.1:788970365-788991937 GCF_002162155.2 Triticum dicoccoides
GGGCGGCGGGGGCGGCGAGGGCGACGGCACGGCGGCGCGGCGGCGTCGGCGTCGTCGTCGAGATCGAGACTCTCTCGCGCGAGAAGTGGAACGAAGCGGCGACGAGATAACTGATTTTTCGTAAGTGTCATATATATAGGGGGAGCCTTTAGTACCGGTTGGAGCCACCAACCGGTACTAAAGGCCAATTTTGGCCAGCCCAAGCGGCGGGAAACTGGGCTTTTAGTACCGGTTGGTGGCTCCAACCGGTACTAAAGGGAAACACATTAGTACCAGTTGGAGCCACCAACCGGTACTAATGGCCGTGTGCCCCAACATTCTTCTTCCTCTTCTTCTCCTTCTTCTTCCTCTTCTTCTTCTTCTTCTTCTTCTTCTTCTTCCTCTTCTCCTTCTTCTTCCTCTTCTTCTTCTTCCTCCTTCTTCTTCCTCTTCTTCTTCTTCTTCTTCTTCTTCTTCTTCTTATTTCTGCGTAGTTTTTTGTATAGTTTTTTCTTTTCTGTTATATTTATTTTCTTCTATTTATTTGTGAGTAGTTTTTCATCTAGTTTGCCAAAATTCAACATTTTCAGAGTTCATTTTGTAGTGATTTTCAATTTCATGGTCATTTTGTAAACAATTGAAAAATAGAAAATATAATTTTTTTTCTTTTCTGCTTTATTTTTTCTTCTATTTATTTCTGAGTAGTTTTTTCTTTTCTGCTATATTTATTTTCTTCTATTTATTTCTGAGTAGTTTTTTTATTTTGTTTTTTTTCTTTTCAGCTATAGTTTTTCTTCTTTTCTGCTATTTTTTCTTTTCTGCTATTTTTTCTTTTCTGCAAAACTTGATGGTCAAAGTCTGGAGTTATAACTTAAAAAAATGTCGACGTGCAATTAGTTTTTGCCATAACATAAGAAGTCCGGAGTTGTAATAAGTTATTAAAAATAAAAAAGAGGTGCAATGCTCGTTAATTTGCTTCAAGCCTTTCGGAATAGTGTAAACTGCACTGCGCATAGCTCCATGCAGTCTACCGTATTCCTGAAGGCTTGAAGCTAAGCAACGTGAGTATTGAGTCTCTTCTTCATCGTCTCTGCACTCAGGGCTTATAAACCGCTCCTAGTCCCTCTCACTTCGCGAGGTGGGACTAAAAAACAGCTTGCCATAACCTCATTAGTACCGGTTCATGGTACAAACCGGCACTAAATGGTGATGGTGGGGCCATAGCCTGACCGTAGGCTGACACAGCCTCTTTAGTACCGGTTCGTGGTATGAACCGGTACTAAAGGTTCGCCACGAACCGGTGCTATTGATCGCCGCCACGAACCGGCACTAGTGTACACATTAGTGCCGGCTGAAATTCCAACCGGCACTATTGTGCTTCACATTTGACCCTTTTTCTACTAGTGTGAGTGGCATCCTCAAACCCGGGGGGCTGCTGCATATACACATCTTCAGCCAAGAACCCGTGTAAAAAGGCATTGCTCACATCGATCTGTCAGAGGCTCCAACCACGAGACACAGCAAGAGACAGAACCAAGCGAACCGTGGCAGGCTTCATCACCGGACTAAAAGTATCTTCATTGTCAATCCCGTGCTATTGAGTGAAACCGCAAGCAGCAAGACGAGCTTTATGCTTATCGATAGACTCGTCCGGATGATGCTTGATTTTGAAAATCCACTTGCAGCCCACAACATTAATACCAGGTGGCCGAGGCACCAACACCCAGGTATTAGTGTTACGAAGAGCAAAAAATTCCTCAGACGACACACCAGGCAGGTTCACCCAAAGCATCACGATGGGAAACCGGGGCGGCGAAGAATGCACGGCGACGAGAGTCATACCGAAGCATGCCATTAGTGTAAGACTTCTCCTTGCGCGTATGATCACGATGACGTGTAACCATAGCGTGCTCCGGAGCTGCATCACTGGTAGAGGTAAACGCGAATGACCAATGTGTGAAATAGACAAACCTGCACCATTGGCCACCTGAACCTGATCCTTGCCGTCATAGCGCTCGTGAACCTAGAGGAGCTCAAGATCATTAGTCAAGTGATCCGTAGCCCGGTATCCAGCACCCAAGAAAAATCAACGGTGTTGGTGGAGGCCTAGTTGGCGGAGTGGGAGTTGTGATCCTGATCATAGCGCTTGCGGCAGTCATCGGCTTCATGGCCCCAGTTCTTGCAAATTTGGCATCGGGGACGCCATCGAGTGTTGCGACGGCCACCTCCGCTGTTGTTGCCGGCGTTGCCCCCGCCACCTTCCAGGGTTGCGGTCACGGCAGCCGGTGTTGCCGCCATTACCACCCTGGCGACTCTACCCTGGCTGGCCGTTCCATCAGCCGGGCACCCCCCCCTTGGGAGGGGTAGGGATCCTAGTAGGGCGCACGTCCGCCCGCGCCATACGAACCCGAGCGGGTCACACCGTTCGCGGAGGGAGACCACCCCTCCACCGCACTCTACTGTGCCTGCAGCGCCTCGAACGACAGAACAAAGTGAGTAGAAGCTGGAGTAGCGCACGGGTGCGTTACTCACGCCAAAGGAGGCGTCGATGGAGTTGTAGGCGGAGCCAAGTCCGGTGAGGATGTGGTCAATGAGTTCATCATCACGGATCGGGGAGTCGGCGGCGGCCATGGTGTCGGCCAGGGCCTTCATCTTGTGCATGTATTCAGCCGCGGACAACTCCTCCTTCCTCAGCGACTGAAGTTGACGCCGGATGTGGCGGACGTTGGCGTGGCTCTGAGCGCCGAACATGGCGGCGGCGGCCGTCCACACCGCATGCGCCAACTCGCAGCCAATGAATTGGCATGCAATGTCCTCATCCATGGAGGTGAGAAGAAGCTCCTTGACCCGCTAATCTTGAACCCACCATTGGTGGTACTTCGGGTTGAAGACGGTGGTAGCAGCGTCGCCGGTGCCGACAGCAAGTGTTTTATCCGGTGCCACCAAGGTGCCATCAAGGTGTCCATGGAGGTTGGCACCGGCGAGAACGGTGCTGGTGATGCCCCCCCCCCATAGCATGAAGTTGTTGCGGCCGAGGCGGACGGAGATCGTCGGAACGGCGAGCGCGGCAGGGATCATGGCGGCCAGGGACGAGATGAGGGCGCCCAAGGTTTGGGCGACGGACAGTGCCGAGGACGACATCGCGGCGGCGGCGCGGATGAGGATGGCGCGTGGCGGCGGCGTAGGAACTCACGGCGGCGGCGCGGATGAGAGCGGCGCGCGGCGGCGGCGCGGATGAGAGCGGCGCGCGGCGGCGGGGGAAGGATCGGGCGACGGCGCAGAAGACTCGCGGCGGCGGCCCGAACCTGACTGATACCAAGTTGAAACGTAGGGTTTAGGATTTTGCGTGGGTGGTTCACATCCAGCCTCACGTCTCAATATATAGATGATCATAATACAGTTAAATATGTATACGAGTACGTGTACATGTATAATATACTAGACCCCATTTTACATTGAAATCATTTTCTTTCTTTTCTTGAACAACGGAAAAAACATTCCTTAGATATCACGCTTTTTCCCTTTTTTCACAACAACACGGACGAGACTTGCCTGCTCCCTGCTTGTGTGCCCATCCGTGCTCTCGCATATGTGACATGATTTGATTGGAACAAAATAAGGCTCGACCCCACCTCCTTAAAATCAGGGGATGATTAGATTAGAAAGAAAAAAGGGAAAAAGACAACCGTAAGATGAAGTGGGAGCACAGATGGAAGCATGGAAAGGGAGCAGGCAAGCCGGATCCCAACAACACAACATAGACAACCTGGCACCCAGATCCGGAGAATACTACGTGTTGAGATTCATATACCGAGTCGGTAGACATGAATGGCGAGTGAGCAGAACATACTGGAATGCCTGACTTGCTCGTGTGAACTACGTTTCAAAGATTTTTTTTTTCTCCTTGAAAATGAGACATACGGAGATATTTACGGCGCTGTTAACTCCTAGATCAGGACCAGGACGCAGCTCCTCTGACGTACGGCGCACTCGCTGACGTGTGAAACCGGACCCACGCGTCAGTGGCCCAACGTCAGGTGGCCGTACGTCAGGGGATCCGGCTCCTCAGGACCAGCGATTAGTTCTGACCCACTGATACGACGCTTGATTGACGTCCACGCACACAACACAAGCTTGGGGCCGCGCTTCTCCACGGCTCATCGTACACACACTGTTAATCCTGCTCAGTGCAAAGCTTGCACTCAACCAGAGAGTTCACACTAGTGAGTGCCGGAGCCCGGAAGATCACCTCGGTTGGGTGTCGTGCTGGCAGCGGAATGGATGGGTGCATAGCGGTAACAGCCACCGAACCAGGTGCAGCGCATGTGCCCGCGGCTGGGCAGGAGTGACACGAGTTACCACGCGGGCTGCCGCTACAAGTGCATTAGTAGGATGATATGATATTGGAACAAGGGCGAGTTGTCGACGTCCCAACATCATATCGCCCTAGTATTTCAACTTGCTCAATTGGATCTGTTCACTTTAATATAATATGTATTTTTTGTTTTTGCGGGCAATATAATATGTATTTCTTATACAACTTTTTCACTGCTACCGTATAAAAATTATATAACAATGTATAAATACAGTATAAAAGCAAGGAAATGGATACGCACGAATACTACTGGCGCAGGGCAACAACAGACGCTACTGCTGCGCGGGTCTTATCGCACGCTACTGCTACTTGCTAACACAAGTAGCAGTAGAGTGGGGGTAATTCTCACGCTACTGCTAGAAGTTAGTTGTAGCGCCCTAGTATTAGCGTGGGGGGCCGCCCTACTGCTAGGCCTTTAACCCGCCTTACAACTAGGGCTTTCCATAGTAATGGTGGGTCTAAATGTACAAGTTACGCATTTATCGAAAGCACAGTTGCATGCTTCTCTCTCTCTTGTCCCCTTTTTTCATGCACTAAATTTTCTTTTCCATTTAAAAGAGTGTTTTATTTTTTCATCCATTATTTTCTTCTGTGTCATTATGACAGAAGAAAATATCTACTATTCCATAAATGATAAGATTTTTGTATCTCCTTTACGAATTTGCATTAGGGCAATAGTGTGAGCATGGTACCAACTGTACCACTACCCCACTCTCCACCATCTTCCTCCGTCTTAGTACCTTCTTGGACATTGGCTCACTCGCCTCTCGTTGCCTTTTCTTGATGTGCTATTCACCCATAGTTGTCATTCAGCCCATGGGAAAGTCCCAACACAGCCCGCTCTTCCTCTAGATGTGTTGGGGGATCTAGCTAATTGGTGAACTATAGCCTTGGTCGTTGTGGTCGTCGCCACTTAGGAAGAGAGCACACATGAGGTGGGTGATTACTGCCGTACAATGAAGATGTGGTGGGGTTACATGAACAGCTGAAAGTGTGAAGATAGCTCAAACCCTACTAGCATGGTGGTTTTGTCATTTTGCGCTTTCCTTTTAAATGCGTTTCATTTGCACTAGAAGTTAGGAGGGGGCGAATCAACCTGTGGTTAGATGGTTAGAGGCACTATGGTATCCCCAGCCCATCTGGGTTCAAATCCTGGTGCTTGCATTTATTCCTGAATTTATTTCAGGATTTCCGGCGATGCGCATGCAGTGGGAGGAGACGTTCCCGTCGACGACGAGGTGCCTACGGTGCTCATAGGGATAGGGTGTGCGTGTGTGCGTTCATAGAAGTGAGTGTATGCGCGTGTATATGAGCGCTCGTG
Organism: Triticum dicoccoides; assembly: GCF_002162155.2. Lineage (NCBI taxonomy): Eukaryota > Viridiplantae > Streptophyta > Magnoliopsida > Poales > Poaceae > Triticum > Triticum dicoccoides. Next base: position 788,976,041 of record NC_041383.1, read on the forward strand.
TCTGTACTGATGTTAAAAATAAGAAGTTAGGAGGGGGGGGGGGTCATCTCCAGTAGCGTTTGTGGACAAACAATAGCGCACGGATTTTCTAAGAAGAGGGAGGTGTACACCAAGATCAGATGTTGTATAGGAGGGTTGAAGGAGATCAACGAGGTGGGCCTAAGTATTTACCAGTTGGGAGCCCATGTCTTGGGTGCGTTTTAGTTTGTAAGGATTAGAGATGCTCGTGACTAGAGTCATTGGTTTTATGGGATCAATAGGGGCAAGAAAGACCAACACAGGTGGTGAGATCGCTAGAGAACCACCAATTGATGACAAGTTAGTGAGTAAAAGGCACTCGCCCGTCGGGAATAGAGCACGTGCAAAGCTCATCGATTGCGGTGAAGATGTGATTGGTGGTTTTCTTGAGGAACATGTACATACCCTTTTCCAACCACCAAAGAGGTACATGAAATTGATCCAAGATTTCTTTGTTGGTATGATTCTCTCTATGGTACAGTTTGTGGCAACATTTTCCTTTCTTTCTTGAACAACCAAAACAACTTCCCTTCTTAATATCACTATACCTCATTTTCGCACGACAAAACATCATAGGAAGTCTCACATGAGTCGATGAGTTAGTAAATACAACTAGAAAACAACAATAAATTCATGTACCGAGTTGATAGATTATGTCGATGACGAGTGAGCATAACATACCGCAACGCTTGACTCACTGGCATGGACTATGAACTGGAGATATTTAAAATGTTATTAACTTGAATATAATTGACTAGAATTATGAGTGGAAGGTATATATGATGTTATTAACTAGATTGATGCTAATATAGAAACAAAATTCCACGAGTAGTCACCTCCGATGTGCCAAAATTGGGCGCCTACAGTAAATAACCTATCTAACGCCTGTTTTTTGGGGAAGGAGTGATGTTCATTAGAATGGGAAGTAGCACTGCGGGCCGCATAGGTAAGACACATACCAGGAACATGCCACCATTTTCCGTGTGCTTATTTCTCATTTTCTTCCTTTATACCTCTATTATTTATTTTTTGCCACAAAAGGAAAGAAAACATGTGCTTTCCATCACCCCTCGGAAAGTAAGCACATGGGAAATTTTGTCGACTAAATATGGGGAAGAATGGAGGAAGATGGGCATACCCAGGTCCAACTATCAAGATGAACATGACACCAAGTCCAAGATATCTTTCTTGGTAGGTTCTCTTTGTGGTATATAGTGTATGACACCCCATCTGCACGTGTACATATGAGATTTACGCGCGGATGCATTGCTATTTTCTCTCAAGGTCCACCCCTATCGAGGGGTGTCGGTGTCAAAACCGGCCGATCTCGGGTAGGGGTCTCGAATTGTGCGTCTGAGGATCGAAGGTAACAGGAGGCGGGGGACATGATGTTTACCCAGGTTCGGGCCCTCTTAATGAAGGTAATACCCTACTTCCTGCTTGATTGACTTTGATGAGTATAGGGGTTACAAGAGTTGATCTACCTCGAGATCGTAATGGCTAAACCCTAGATGTCTAGCATGTATGATTGTGATTGCCTCTACGGACTAAACCCTCCGGTTTATATAGACACCGGAGGGGCCTAGGGTTGTACAAAGTCGGTTTACAGAGAAAGGAATCTTCACATCCGAACGCAAAACTTGCCATCCACGCAAAGGAGAGTCCCATCCGGACACGGGGGAAGGCCTTCTACCTTGTATCTTCACAGCCCATCAGTCCGGCCCACATCATAGCCCAGACGCCCGGGGACCCCCTAATCCAGGACTCCCTCAGTAGCCCCTGAGCTAGGATTCAATGACGATGTGTCTGGCGCGCAGATTGTCTTCGGCATTGCAAGGCGGGTTTCTCCTCCGAATACTTCAAAGTAGTTGATTATACCCAGCTCTGTATAATAGTTACAACCCTAAACCACAAGGACAAAATATTTAAACAAAACAAGTCACGTCTACTAACAGTTTTTCCGGCGAGACGTTATGTTCCGACCTTATTATTATGTAACCGTTTTTCGGCCTCCCGCTTCGCGTTTCGAGGCGCGGTCTTCATTGGCACGTCTTGTCAAAGCATAGACCGTGTCCCCTTATTGCGGGATTCTCGTCAATACAGGCTTGGGTAACCCAACTGTGTCATTTGCACGGCCCCTTGGGAATAGGCGAGTTTTAAGGCTCGTGGGGGGACGCTCGAGATTCACTGCCTTTATAAGAAGATAAGGGTCCATTTTTCCCCACGCATTCTTCCTCCTCAGCCCATCCTCCCTCGAGCTCCAGCGCCCAAGTTTCAAGCTTTCCCTCAGCCATGTCCGGATCCGGCTCGCAAGGCAAGTGGATGGCCTCCTCCGTGATGGAGAAGGACATCAAGGAGCTTCGGAAAGCAAGGTATTTGACAGCGGAAATCAAACATAGACTCCCTGCTAAAGATCAAGTTATCCCCACTCCAGAGCCCGGTGAGAGGGTTGTATTCCTCCCTCACTTTCTCCGTGGACTAGGGTTTCCCATACACCCCTTTGTCCGAGGTCTCACGTTCTATTATGGGCTGGATTTTCACGATCTGGCCCCGAATTCCTTCTTCAACATCTCGGCGTTTATCGTCGTGTGTGAGGCATTCCTCCGCATCCCTCCACACTTCGGCATGTGGCTCAAAATTTTCAATGTGAAGCCGAAGGTGGTCACGGGAAACATGCGGATTGTGGCGGTGCCATGGTAAGCAATCTGCCCAAAGTCATCTGTCCCAAAGGGGCCTTTGTGGAGACCGTCAAGATATGGCAGCAGGAGTGGTTTTACATCACTGAGCCCCACGGTACCAAGTGGGCGGCCACCCCTGCATTTAGATCCGGACACCCGCCGCGGCTTGCGTCATGGACCAACAAGGGTCTGGATTGGGGGTCATCCGACGAGGTGCTCATACTGAAGAAGCACATAAAAACATCATAGCGAAGAACACCAACCTAACGGATGTGATCCAGGTGATGCTCATTCATCAGTCCCTTCCCTGCCAACGCCGACCTCTCCACATGTGGGAGTTCAATCCAGAAGGGCCACAGACCCTGAAGCGATTCTTCAGCACGACGCACGAAGCGATCTGGAAGCTACTTTTCAAAACTCAAAAGTCATGGCCAGGGACGTCCGAAGACATTGGCCTCGACTGTAATCATCCAGCCTCCCCAGTAAGTGCCACTTTTCCGAACATAACGTAGTTCATTAATCAAAAGAGGAGGTGCCCTGAGAATTCCATCCTGCAAAACAGGGCTGGACAAAGAAGGCGGAATGGATCAGATGCCCTGCTCCATTGCCCGAAAACCTAGCAGATCCTCTTTTAATGAGGATGCTGGTCCCGGCGCCCTATCAAGCGCCGGAGAAAAAGGTCCGGAAGAAGGACAAGGAAGCCAAAGGTGGCCTTCGTCGCAAAGGTACTTCAAACGCGGTGTCCGGACAGACCGAAACCCACTCCTCCGAGGATGATGAAGATGAAGAGGATGAGGAGGCCGACAGCAACCTTTCCCCGAAGGGGAAGAAGAAGAAGAGGGCGGCCTCCGAAGATCCAGAGGCGGAGGTGCCCAAAAGGGGGAAAATATACATCCCAGACGGCTCGGATTCGGACATCGAGGTCACCCCCAAGTGGTGCCCCAGGCTGAAGCCCCTTACCGAATGGTAAGTATCCGAAGATGCGTACATAAGTCTGATTTTTCGGATTATGGTATTAACGTTTTGAATGGTGTAGGCCGGCCCGCGATCTTCCCCAGCAATCATCAGAGGGGAACTCTTTGGATCCACGGACGATGGAGAGCGAGTCACCTTCGCGAGCCTCCCCGCTGATGTCTACTACACAACCTTCTTCTTGTAGACGTTGTTGGGCCTGCAAGTGCACAGGTTTGTAGGATAGTAGCAAATTTCCCTCAAGTGGATCACCTAAGGTTTATCAATCCGTGGGAGGCGTAGGATGAAGATTGTCTCTCTCAAGCAACCCTGCAACCAAATAGCAAAGAGTCTCTTGTGTCCCGAACACACCCAATACAATGGTGAATTGTATAGGTGCACTAGTTCGGCGAAGAGATGGTGATACAAGTGCAATATGGATGGTAGATATAGCTATTTGTAATCTGAAAATATAAAAACAGCAAGGTAACTAAAGATCGAATGAGCGTAAACGGTATTGCAATGGTAGCAAACAAGGCCTAGGGTTCATACTTTCACTAGTGCAAGTTCTCTCAACAATAATAACATAATTGGATCATATAACTATCCCTCAACATGCAACAAAATGTCACTCCAAAGTCCCTAATAGCGGAGAACAAACGAAGAGATTATGGTAGGGTACGAAACCACCTCAAAGTTATCCTTTCTGTTCTATCTATTCAAGAGTCCGTAGTAGAATAACATGAAGCTATTCTTTCCGTTCAATCTATCGTAGAGTTCATACTAGAATAACACCTTAAGACACAAATCAACCAAAACCCTAATGTCACATAGATACACCATTGTCACCTCAAGTATCCGTGGGCATAATTATACGATATGCATCACACAATCTCAGATTCATCTATTCAACCAACACAATGTACTTCAAAGAGTGCCCCAAAGTTTCTACGAGAGAGTCAAGACGAAAACGTGTGCCAACCCCTATGCATAGGTTCATGGGCGGAACCCGCAAGCTGATCACCAAAACATACATCAAGTGAATCACGTGATATCTCATTGTCACCACAGATAAGAACGGCAAGACATACATCAAGTGTTCTCAAATCCTTAAAGACTCAATCCGATAAGATAACTTCAAAGGGAAAACTCAATCCATTACAAGAGAGTAGAGGGGGAGAAATGTCACATCCCTAGCTTTACCCTGGCCTTGGACTAGCTTGGTTGCTGCATCATGGTTAAATTCAAATGAAATTTGAATTCAGGAATTTTCAAAGCCTCAGAATCCTTTAAAAAAAATGATCAAGATAAAAATTGCTTCAAATAAGTCCAAGAAAATGTTCTTGTTATCCTCTGGAAATATTGGCAAGAGGTAAAATCCAAACCAATATTTTCGGTATCTCAGAAACATTTATTTTGGGTATTTGAATTAAATCAATAGCTATTTGAATTGGACTTATATCTACTATTAAATAAATATAGGTCCAATAATTCTGAAATATTTTTGTGGAGCATTGTTTTAATTCTTTTAGCTCCTAAAAATATTGTCAGAAGCAAAATAAATTGAATTGGTTTCAAAACCAAATTCAAAACAAACCTGCAAAATAGAAAAAAAACAGAATTAAATAGAAATAACAGAGAGAGAGAGAGTACTTACCTGGCGCTCACCTCTCAGCCCAGCCGGCCCAGCTCCTCCAGTGGCCCAGCCCGCCACCGCTACCCCCCTGTCGTCTTCTTCCCTCGCCAGAAGGACGCGGGCACGCGCCCGGCGCGCGGCCACGCGCCCCGGCCACCTCCTCCCTGCCTGGCTGCCTCCTCCTTCCCTGGACGTCTCCCGCGATGCCATGCAGCCCCTGGCTCCCTCTCTCACTATCCTTGCTCCTCCCCCCCCTCCTCTGTTTCTCGCACGCAGCCACCGAGCGGAGCTCGTCGCCGCCGTCCACTGCCACCACGGCGACCGGGCCTCCCTCGCTTCCCCGACTAGCCCACAAGCTCCGCCACTCCGTCCTAGAACCACCTCACCGAGCCACGCCCCTCCAGAAGCCCCGGAGCGCCGCCCCCGACGTTTTCCCCCTCCTCGGCCACCGGAGATCCGCCTCGCCGTTCTGCTCGCTCCGACGCTTCCCCGGCCCCGTCGTCTGCACCGGCCAACTCCCCGTGAGCCCCTCTTCCTTCTCCCCCTAGTCACGTTGCTCGAGCTGCCCCCAAACCCCGTTGGCCATCACAGCCGAGAGCTCGGCTCCGCCAGCCATGGCGCCACCATGGCCAGGGCCACCGTAGCCCGTGCCTGAGCACGTCACCGTGCTCGGTGAACTCCCAGGAGCACGTAGCACTCTTCGTTTTCTCCCTTAGTGCGCCGTAGCATCGCCACCGATCGCGCCCGAACTCCGGCCGCCGCAGAAGCGGACGCCGCCGTCGATCTGAGTCGTCTCCGGCAACCCCACTAGCACCAGAGGACGCGGACGAGGCTCGGGGTTCCAACGGTGCCATCCGCGCCTCGATCCGTGGCCTGTGCTGCGATTCCGCACATCGCCGCCGTCTCGGGCCTCGTCGGCGTCATGTCGCCGGCGGGTTTGACCCCACCGACCCGGGATTTGACCCTGCCAATTAACCCTGTGACACTAACAGCAGGGCCCCACCTGCTAATTAATCTTAGCTTATTTTCTGTTTAGTTTAACTAACCACATGGGCCCCACCCGTCAGCTTTGACCACGCTGACATGGACATTGACCGACCCCACACGTCAGTATTGACCTGCTGACGTGTCTGTTGACCGGCCCCACCTGCCATTGTCACTAACCAGCACTAGTCACTGACCAGTGGACCCCACTGGTCAGGTTTGACCCGAGCCAGCCCAGTTGACCCTGCTGATGTCACTGTGACGTGGGGCTGACGCAATAAGTATTTCTGGATTTAAAATAATCAGGAAATTCCAGAAAATTGTATAAACTTCTAAAAATCATAGAAATTTAACCGTAACTCCAAATTAGATAATTTATATATGAAAAATTATCAGAAAAATTCAAGGAATCCATCTGTACCATTTTCATGCATGTTAGAACAACTTATAGCTGCTGTTTAGCACAAATCAATTAAATGGCATTTGAATAATCACATATGGAGTTTGAATTTGAATCTTGTATTCAAACCAACTTCATTTAATCTGGTTTTAGATGCATTAGCCCAAAACACATTCATTTTGCCATGTCATGATCATGCATCATATTGTGCATTGCATTGATTGTGTTCCCTTCTGTGTTGCCGGTATTTGTTCCCTCTCGATAGACGTGATACCGATGATGTGATCGTTGACACTGATGAAGACTCAATGTTATCTTCAGAAGTGCCAGGCAAGCAAAACCCCCTTGTTCATTCCGATACAATCCTACTCTCTCGCTCCTGCTCTCTTTTAATGCATTAGGACAACACCGATTCATCTGTTACTTGCTGCGGTAGCTGAACCCCTTTATCCTTTGCATGACCTGTCATTCCACAGTAAATAGATGAAACCCACTAGCATGAGTAGGAGTTGTTTGAGCCCTGTTGTGCCTACTCATTCATGTTTGTTTGTCATGCCTGCTACTGCTTAGAGTTGAGTCAGGTCTGATTCATCGGGGATGAATCAGAGGCGTGTGAACATGTCCTACTGTGTGTGAGCTAAGTGTGTGAACACGATTTGGTAAAGGTAGCGGTGAGAGGCCATGTAGGAGTACATGGTGGGTTGTCTCATTGCAGCCGTCCTCAGGAACTGAGTTCTGTGTTTGTGATCCATGATTCAGTTACTACCATACATTGGGCCCTGAAATATGACCCCGCTCGACTTCTTATTCACCCTAGTCCTCTGTCCAGGAGTTGCAAGTAGTTTCTGGTGTTTGTAGCTTGCTGGAGGCCGTGGACAGCGCTGACCGTAGGGGTGGGCTGTGATGCGGTAGGCACGTGGCCGGGTATACCGGACGCCCGTTTGGTGTCACGGAACCCTGTTCACATCGTTTGGGGCTGTGAGCGAAACTCCGGCCGGATCTCCTCATGGATGGAACCCGAATAGGCGATAAACCTGGAATAGAGACTTGAGTGTTTAGGTAGGTCGTGGTCTACACCCACGTCGGCTTTCGCTTGAAGTCTGCCGAGCACATGTCGTGTGCAGACGCTAAGTGGTGGAAACATGTATGAAGAAGTACACCCCTGCAGGGTTAACATCATCTATTCGAATAGCCGTGTCCGCGGAAAAGGACTTCTGGGTTGCTTATATCAGTTCATAGACAAGTGAAAGTGGATACTCTAAAATACGCAAGATAAGCGTGAGTGCTATGGATGGCGTTCTCGTAGGGAGACGGGAGCGGATCCATAGTGGTGTATTGGTTGGTGAATATGTGGACTCGTGTGCGCCACCTCAAAAGAGTCGCTTGCAGTCGTAGTTTAGGATAGCCACCGAGTCAAAGCTGGCTTGCTGCAGTTAAACCCCACCACCCCTTTGTTGATAATGATGCATATGTAGTTAGATCTGATGTAAGTCTTGCTGGGTACATTTGTACTCACGTTTGCCTATTTTATGTTTTTGCAGAGAGACTTCGGTCTCACTAGTAGTTTCGCGTGGACTTCGACGTTTAGCTTGATACCTCAGCTACGATCTTGTGCCCTCGGCAGGATCTGATAGATAGTCAGGCTTCTCAGCCTTTTTCATTTATAGATGTCTGTACCCAGACATGATAGCTTCCGCTTGTGCTTTGATTGGTATGCTCTGATTGTTGGGTCATGAGACCCATGTTTGTAATATCTCGCTCCTCGGAGCCTATTGAATAAATACTTGAGTCGTAGAGTCGTTTTGTGATGCCATGTTGTATTGCACATATCGAGCATATTGTGTGTATGTTAATGAAATGCTTGGTATGTGTGGGATCTGACCATCTAGTTGTTTATCTTTAGTAGCCTCTCTTACCGGGAAATGTCTCCTAGTGTTTCACTGAGCCATGGTAGCTTGCTACTGCTCCGGAACACTTAGGCTGGCCGGCATGTGTCCTTCTTCGTTCCTGTGTCTGTCCCTTCGGGGAAATGTCACGCTTTGAGTACCGGAGTCCTGTTAGCCCGCTACAGCCCGGTTTATCGGAGTCCTGCTAGCCCAGTGCTACAGCCCGGACCCACTTGCTGATGACCGACACGTTCGAAGCTGGGTCATGGATTCCTGTCCCTGTAAGTCTGTGCCACTTTGGGTTTACGACTAGTCATGTCAGCCCGGGCTCTTTATCATATGGATGCTAGCGACACTATCATATACGTAAGCCAAAAGGCGCAAACGGTCCCGGGCAAAGGTAAGGCGACACCCGTGGGGATACCGTGCGTGAGGCTGCAAAGTAATATGAGGTGTTACCGGCTAGATCGATGTGACATCGAGTCGGGGTCCTGACAGCGTTGGTATCAGAGCTTGACTGCCTGTAGGATTACCAAGCCAAACTGGTCGAAGTTGAGTCTAGAAATTCTTTAGTTATATAAGGGAATTGATTGTGGGATGGAACGTAAGGCTCTTTTTACTCCTTATACCTCATGCCCTTCTGATCTGAGTCATCTTCTCTTCTACGGGGATTAAGAACTAGGCTATCTCTTCTTTCTATCAGGATCACGTGTTACTAACCTGCAGACTTGTAGGATTGATGGTTCTAAGCTTGAGTTCAGTTTCTACTTCCGTATGTTAATTGTTGATCTCGAAATCTTGATATTGTGCTTCTGAGTGGTTATGCCACCATTTTTGTGAATGTCTCAAATCTTTTCTGAGCATTTGCAGTCGTTATGCTGTCCGATTCATTCCAGGTTTCTAAATAGTCTGATGCATTTGCAAAATCCTTTTCCCTCTGGTTTCGATGTTCCTTTATGCCAGCTCAATCACACTAATTGTTGAGTTGAGGTATTCTATTGCCTTGACATTATATTGGAGATATTATTATGACCCTAGGTATTTAGGGAGTCACCTAGTAATCTAGCAACGTTTTGTGTTCCCAGTGTGAGATTCTGGCCTTTATTCTCGAAAGCATCCCGTGATGTTACTTGATAATAGGTATTCTGTTCCTGGGTTCTTGAACCCGAGATTCACTCTACCTACTTCATGTTGATAGTAATTGCTAGTGCCTTTAGGATATTAGTAACCTTGCGATAGTCCTTGAAGTCCGTGGTATCTTCTTCTTCCAAATACCATGAACTACTTATGGCAGAAGTTCCTCGTTGAACTGAAATATCACAACAGTATTATTTTTGATGAGTTCTCCATTATATATTGTGGATCTGCCAGTTCTACCTTTCCGCATGGGTTATCCGGAAGAAATATGTTGAACTTGGTTCGACATACTAATCTATGCATCCACAACTCAGAAAATTATATGTTCCTTGAGTTGTCCCTCTTTAGTTGTCTTCTGACCCTCGTCTATCAATTGATAGTCAAGAGTATGCGTGTATTCGTTTATCGATGCCTACTACTCTTGTGGCCCGTCAAGCCATTCTGTCCGAATGACTTGGAGAAACAAACTCCAGTACCTCATCCATATCTAGGATTGGGTCAAAGTAGTTGTATTCCGCAGATCAAATGCCAATCCAGCTTTTGCTCTATTCTACCTTGGAGTATTACCATCTTTTATATCGGGATTGTTATAGGAATTGCACACCATCCTATGAACTCTTGGTACAGTGATACTTTTGCCATCATTATTCATTCCTCGGTTCCTGTGTTATTGCAACCGGAATACCGACAAATGAATTGTGATGTGTGAAATCAATACTCCTAGCAACCCCATTGGTTGGTAGTTAATGGACAATAATCCTATTCTTAGTATGTTGGTTATTGAATCACCATTCTAAGATTGATCGTGCTACCTAGTCCTTATTTTGGTGCACCCTTCGATCGATGAGTTAGGATCTTGTCAAGTCCTCACTCATTTGATCATATCGTCTTGCCCTGAAAGGCAAGATTGTTCTCGAGCTTAGTAACATACCGGTGGTTCGTGATTTTCCGAATATCTTCTCGGAAGTATTACCAGGTTGTTCCCTGACTGTTATGTTGAGCCCGTGATCAAGTTGGTTTCTTGTGAACCACCCTTTCTCCAAAAATCTGTGTTGGATATCCCGGAGCTACTTGGTTAAGCTAGACAACAACTTGGAGAGTTGGAGGATAAAAGCTTGCCTGACTTAGTTCATTCCAAAGGGATATTCTTGTGTAGTGTGTGTTAAAGAAAGATGATATCTTCATCGATTGGTCCTTGCGATCAGTTGCTGGACCTATTGTCTTATCAATCCTTTGATTTGAGTGTGGGCTATCGTCAAATCAAATCAGTACCAACGATGCTCGTAATGTTGTATTACTCATGGTTGATCCCTCGAGTATATACCATTACATCTTTTGGACTGACCAATACTATCCCCGTGTTCACATGATGGTGGAAATCCAGTGATATGGAAATTCCGATGAGTTGTTGTTGAGCCCATCAGCAGCATTTTGTCTCCCCCCATGAATCATGTTGAACATCAACCTAGTGTTGGAAACTTGTGTAAGCATTTCTTCGTGTTTCGTTCATGAAGCATATGTTTGAATGAAAGTAGTGACTTTCTCTAGTTCATGTGCATTTGATGCAAGTTGCCGCCGTGGATTCGAGAAAGTCAATGTTGTTCCTTTGGAATCGTCCCAAATCAGTCATGCATACGTGCGAAGTATTTTGTGGTCTGGAGACTTGCAACCTTCATTCCATATGTGTCCCGAGCACACCAAGCCACTGATTGATTTGTTCAAGGAGAAGAAGTTCCTTCATAAGAGCTAATCATATGACTTATGCAAGGACTTCGTTATCCACGGTGATGGTTCCCACCTGAACTCGGTAGTGTTTTATTGTAAGACTACCATGTGGTCATGCTTGTCTGGGACAACGTGTTCACATGTTTGTAGCAGAACCAGCTCATGTTTTGGAGCTTGCTATCGTAGTTCATTCCCCGAGAATCTCGCAACGTCATCTCGTCGAATTGTGTTGCAAACTTTCATTTTTCTTCCTAGACTCGATGAGTCTAGAATATCCTGACACCAACCAGATCTGAATCTCAGGAAGATATGATGGTTGGAATATTTCCCAAGAATTATAATATTGGTCGCGCGATAACCGGTAAAGTGGATGTCGTGGCCAACACACCCAACCGGAAGACCTGTTATTATAATATCTTGATTGAAGAAGTTGGCCACCTCCCCATAGGGATTTCGTAGGATTTACCTCCGTAACTGTTCCTTATGGATTCCAGTGCTCCCGAAGTCCGACCTTTTTACTTGATGTTCTAGATATCAAACCATATCTATGAGTGGGTTACACTAGCACATCAAGGAGAACATTAGAAGCGGAGCGCTAAATGTCTCTCGGTCGATCATTCAGATTTTATTTCCTTGGCCTCGCTAAGGTGAAATCTGAGAAGGTGTTATTTTCCTTTGCATCTGCATCCTCCATCAACATTCATCATGGTAGTAAGTTGTGTTACCGGACCCTTGACACGGATGTTGATAAAACCCTGATGAATATGGAAATGCTCAAGTTCTTGAGAGCACGCACAAGCGCTACGTGTTATCATCGGCACTAACTGGGATTCCTCTCAGTTTCCTCGGCAATGCTATGACCCTTTCAAACAGTGAATCCACTCTCTTTTGTTGGGTTCTTCCTCAGTTACCAGAATCATTCCCAGCATTTGCATTTTGTTCCCAGCTTGCACCGCCAATGTGCCATTCTACCATGGGTCTCTTCCATTTCCGGTGATAAGCAAATTCATCCATTACGTTGTCTTCAACAAGGTAATCCACATCATCCAAGTCCGAGTATGCCATTCTACCGACCCCCGCCAATCGATTGCTGTGTTTTGCCTTAGGCTGATATAGAGAGTCTAAATGATCTCTATATCAAAGGTAATTCTTTTTGCCACTTAAGGGGATATTTCTACGAGTCACCGTCCCTAAGGTGCCTCGTTGTGGTATCATGGCAACTCAACTCCTCGCTACATTGATAATCGTTTACCACCTTTTTAGGTGTGGAATCGTTGTCTACCTAGTGAACCTTCGTCATCTGTTCCACTCCATTCCTCTAAAGGTGTGCTTCGTCTCTCAGCTTGAGAGATATTTCCATGTCTCAAACCATGAGTTAATCCTGAGTTGTTCTACCTTCGAGAAGACCGGCCCTTCTAGAGTCTTCTTCCCTCCATGTCATGTTGACAGGAGTTCTCAGAGCAAGACTTCAAGACAATAATGGTGATCGAATCAACGTTCCTATGAAGTGCAACCTGGATCGTGAAGATTATACTAATTTGCGTTTCCCCTTCATCCTACCCTACGCTTGAATCTCGAGACGAGATTCTTGTTTAGTGGGGGTGAGTTGTCACATCCCTAGCTTTACCCTGGCCTTGGACTAGCTTGGTTGCTGCATCATGGTTAAATTCAAATGAAATTTGAACTGAGGAATTTTCAAAGCCTCAGAATCCTTTAAAAAAAATGATCAAGATAAAAATTGCTTCAAATAAGTCCAAGAAAATGTTCTTGTTATCCTCTGGAAATATTGGCAAGAGGTAAAATCCAAACCAATATTTTCGGTATCTCAGAAACATTTATTTTGGGTATTTGAATTAAATCAATAGCTATTTGAATTGGACTTATATCTACTGTTAAATAAATATAGGTCCAATAATTCTGAAATATTTTTGTGGAGCATTGTTTTAATTCTTTTAGCTCCTAAAAATATTGTCAGAAGCAAAATAAATTGAATTGGTTTCAAAACCAAATTCAAAACAAACCTGCAAAATAGAAAAAAAACAGAATTAAATAGAAATAACAGAGAGAGAGAGAGTACTTACCTGGCGCTCACCTCTCAGCCCAGCCGGCCCAGCTCCTCCAGTGGCCCAGCCCGCCACCGCTACCCCCCTGTCGTCTTCTTCCCTCGCCAGAAGGACGCGGGCACGCGCCCGGCGCGCGGCCACGCGCCCCGGCCACCTCCTCCCTGCCTGGCTGCCTCCTCTTTCCCTGGACGTCTCCCGCGATGCCACGCAGCCCCTGGCTCCCTCTCTCACTCTCCTTGCTCCTCCCCCCCTCCTCTGTTTCTCGCACGCAGCCACCGAGCGTAGCTCGTCGCCGCCGTCCACTGCCACCACGGCGACCGGGCCTCCCTCGCTTCCCCGACTAGCCCACAAGCTCCGCCACTCCGTCCTAGAACCACCTCATCGAGCCACGCCCCTCCAGAAGCCCCGGAGCGCCGCCCCCGATGTTTTCCCCCTCCTCGGCCACCGGAGATCCGCCTCGCCGTTCCGCTCGCTCCGACGCTTCCCCGGCCCCGTCGTCTGCACCGGCCAACTCCCCGTGAGCCCCTCTTCCTTCTCCCCCTAGTCACGTTGCTCGAGCTGCCCCCAAACCCCGTTGGCCATCACAGCCGAGAGCTCGGCTCCGCCAGCCATGGCGCCACCATGGCCAGGGCCACCGTAGCCCGTGCCTGAGCACGTCACCGTGCTCGGTGAACTCCCAGGAGCACGTAGCACTCTTCGTTTTCTCCCTTAGTGCGCCGTAGCATCGCCACCGATCGCGCCCGAACTCCGGCCGCCGCAGAAACGGACGCCGCCGTCGATCTGAGTCGTCTCCGGCAACCCCACTAGCACCAGAGGACGCGGACGAGGCTCGGGGTTCCAACGGTGCCATCCGCGCCTCGATCCGTGGCCTGTGCTGCGATTCCGCGCATCGCCGCCGTCTCGGGCCTCGCCGGCGTCATGTCGCCGGCGGGTTTGACCCCACCGACCCGGGATTTGACCCTGCCAATTAACCCTGTGACACTGACAGCAGGGCCCCACCTGCTAATTAATCTTAGCTTATTTTCTGTTTAGTTTAACTAACCACATGGGCCCCACCCGTCAGCTTTGACCACGCTGACATGGACATTGACCGACCCCACACGTCAGTATTGACCTGCTGACGTGTCTGTTGACCGGCCCCACCTGCCATTGTCACTAACCAGCACTAGTCACTGACCAGTGGACCCCACTGGTCAGGTTTGACCCGAGCCAGCCCAGTTGACCCTGCTGATGTCACTGTGACGTGGGGCTGACGCAATAAGTATTTCTGGATTTAAAATAATCAGGAAATTCCAGAAAATTGTATAAACTTCTAAAAATCATAGAAATTTAACCGTAACTCCAAATTAGATAATTTATATATGAAAAATTATCAGAAAAATTCAAGGAATCCATCTGTACCATTTTCATGCATGTTAGAACAACTTATAGCTGCTGTTTAGCACAAATCAATTAAATGGCATTTGAATAATCACATATGGAGTTTGAATTTGAATCTTGTATTCAAACCAACTTCATTTAATCTGGTTTTAGATGCATTAGCCCAAAACACATTCATTTTGCCATGTCATGATCATGCATCATATTGTGCATTGCATTGATTGTGTTCCCTTCTGTGTTGCCGGTATTTGTTCCCTCTCGATAGACGTGATACCGATGATGTGATCGTTGACACTGATGAAGACTCAATGTTATCTTCAGAAGTGCCAGGCAAGCAAAACCCCCTTGTTCATTCCGATACAATCCTACTCTCTCGCTCCTGCTCTCTTTTAATGCATTAGGACAACACCGATTCATCTGTTACTTGCTGCGGTAGCTGAACCCCTTTATCCTTTGCATGACCTGTCATTCCACAGTAAATAGATGAAACCCACTAGCATGAGTAGGAGTTGTTTGAGCCCTGTTGTGCCTACTCATTCATGTTTGTTTGTCATGCCTGCTACTGCTTAGAGTTGAGTCAGGTCTGATTCATCGGGGATGAATCAGAGGCGTGTGAACATGTCCTACTGTGTGTGAGCTAAGTGTGTGAACACGATTTGGTAAAGGTAGCGGTGAGAGGCCATGTAGGAGTACATGGTGGGTTGTCTCATTGCAGCCGTCCTCAGGAACTGAGTTCTGTGTTTGTGATCCATGATTCAGTTACTACCATACATTGGGCCCTGAAATATGACCCCGCTCGACTTCTTATTCACCCTAGTCCTCTGTCCAGGAGTTGCAAGTAGTTTCTGGTGTTTGTAGCTTGCTGGAGGCCGTGGACAGCGCTGACCGTAGGGGTGGGCTGTGATGCGGTAGGCACGTGGCCGGGTATACCGGACGCCCGTTTGGTGTCACGGAACCCTGTTCACATCGTTTGGGGCTGTGAGCGAAACTCCGGCCGGATCTCCTCATGGATGGAACCCGAATAGGCGATAAACCTGGA